>NC_064865.1:46928913-47223913 GCF_024139225.1 Suncus etruscus | reverse complement strand
TGTGTGTAATCAAGGTGTTTAAATAATATATATATATATATATAAAAGAAATATCCCATGTTCTCATGTACCTGTTGAATGCTGAGTTGATGTTGATGTACTATGTGTCCTTAAAGTCTCTGTCGACTTAAACACATGGCTTATGTGTTGGGATCTATGGTGGAAAAGCGATATTATATTGAATAAATAGCCAGTTGATGGACTTACTCATGACTGCACTAAAGCTTGAATGGTCCTGGTGTTTATCTCATTCTCTACAATTAACTCCTGCTGGATGAAGTCTGAAAGATGCCAATCTGATTGGCTTTACTGTAGTAAACAGTCAAACTTACCCATACATGAGACATGTGCCCTAATTCTTTTATTAATCTCTCTGGCCCCAAGCTAGCCCTACTTTTTGCTGTCAGAGTCTAAAGGTTTATTCAAATCTCACCATTTTTTTAAAGATACAAAGTTAAAATCTTAGAAACACCAATATTACCTAGTTAACAAAAGCATTCCACAATTTTGTGGATGGAGTGACAGTACAGTAAGTGGGGATCTTGCCTTGCTTGCCTTGTGGTCCATCCAGGTTTAGTTTCTGACATTATATATGGTCCCTTGATTCCTTACTAGAGGAATCCCTGAGTGCAGATTCAGAAGTAAGCCCTAAGCACTGTCAAGTATGCCCCCAAGTAAAACCAAAACAGAAAACAACTCCACAGTGTTGTGAGAAATTATAGTAAGAGTTAGGAGGTTTTTTTTTAATTATATATATATATATATATATATACAGATATATATATATAAATGTATATATATATTGATCCCTTTAAGGCATCACATTACATTAGAAGCAACAATAGTGAAGCCAAAATTATTGGAATGATATACAGTATGTTGCAAAGGTGTTTAAGAAAGTTGATCTTTGCCACTCACACAAAAAATGCTAGATTGGGAGTAGATATTCCATTTTGCGTTTGTTAACTTTCAGGTCTTAACAAGTCTTAACAAATTAACAAGTTCTTACAATATAACAAGTCTCAGAATATAAGAAATTGAGCCTCTGTGTTAACCCGAACTTCATGTTAAGTAACTCAAGGTTACTTATCAAAACACATTATGTTTAAGAACAGATGAGAGGGGATGGAGAGACAGCACAGTGGTGGGGCATTTGCCTTGCATGTGACCAATGCAGGATGGACCCGGTTCGATTCCTGGCATTTCTTGAGGTCCCCTGAACTTGCCAGGAGCAATTTCTGAGCACAGAGCCAGGAGTAACCTTTGAGCATTGCCAGGTATGACCTAAAAACCATTCAATAAATAAATAAACAAACTGCTAAAAAAAGAAACCAGATGAGAATAATCACAGAGCTATGGAATAAACTGGAAGTGAGTTCGTTTTTGCCATAGACTTCTCTGGAAATTCAGGTATCAAAAGGTCAACTCTTTTATTTTAATAATTTATTTAATTTTTTTTGGTTTTGGGGACCTACCTGGGCTTGGGAGGCCATATAGGGTGCTGGCAATTGAATCCAGGCTGGCTGTATGCAAGATAATATCCTACCCAAAATACTATCTCTCTAGTCCCTTACACATTATTATTTTTTAATAACTAGCATTATTTATAACAGTATATAGGTTTCAAGTCTAGCTTTAGAAGTCTCTTAGCCTGCCCTAATGTACCAGGGTCATTGCAATAGAAATTTAATAAAAATAAAGGCCATGAGAAAAAAATCTTCATGTTTCTTAGCTGTGTAGCAGAAGTGATTGAATCAGCACATACTTAATTTTTATTTCATTGTAATCCTGGTATCTCAGGTATAACTCGAGTCACCAGATTTGGAGGCCAGGTCCTGGGGTTGAATAGAATGGTTAATTGGGGAAGGCGCCAGGAGAGGATCCGTTCTCTATTTTTTTCCGAGCTCCAAACCACAAATTTGTTCATGAATCAGATTTTCTGTGAAGTTATACTGAAAATGGCTTTGCTGGAATTGCCTCATGGCTGTGAAATCACAAAGCAGATGGATTTGGAATTTAATCCTCTGCAAGAAATAAAGGCAAATGGGAACGAGGAACCAGGTGATAAATTTCTTTGAGGTTTCTAATTGGTTCGGCTATTGCATTAGATTTTCATTAAAGACACACAAATAATAACTAGTGCCTTTCAATATTTCATTTCTAATTTGTCTTCTCTTACTCTCAGACAGGTTTCTCTTTTTTTTCTTTTACCTTCCTTTTGGGTGATTACCGACTCCGTGTTTGAGGGGGGTTGCTCTTGGCAGTGTTTAGGGGATCATGTGGTACCCCAGAATTAATTCACCTTTTCTGCATGCAGATTATATATTTGACCCATAGAGCTTTCTCTTTAGCTCAAAACATTTTAAATATCAAACATTTAAAAATATATAAAAAGTGGCAAACTGGCCTGGATACCGTTGCATGAATCTACCAAAGCAGAGTTTCTCAAATTCTATGATTTGGGTTTTTTTTTTTTAGCCCTGCCACCCTTCCCGACTGAATTTTATCCTCCCAGACCCATTGTGACATTCTATTTTAAAAAGAATAATAAGCAATGCAAAGAATTATATACAAATATATCTTTGAGATCCCCTTTCAACACTGTTGGATCATATCCAGAAGTGGAGTTTATGGATAAAAATCATTTCATACTTTTAGGGTAGTTTATTTTTAATTTGACAAGATTTTGATCATTTTTTTTTTTTTTTTTTGGTTTTTGGGTCACACCCGGCAGTGCTCAGGGGTTATTCCTGGCTCCAGGCTCAGAAATTGCTCCTGGCAGGCACGGGAGACCATATGGGACGCCGGGATTTGAACCGATGACCTCCTGCATGAAAGGCAAACGCTTTACCTCCATGCTATCTCTCCGGCCCCGATTTTGATCATTTTTAACGCTTATTTTTTCAATTATATATTTAAGTACGATGGTTACAGACATGTCTGTAGATGGGTTTCAGTCATAAAAAGTACACCCAGTGCAACATTCCCACCAACAATGCCTCCCCACCTCCCTCTTCCCTCACCCACTGCCTGTCTTCAATATAGATATTCTGCTGATTTTTTGAAAAAATCTGATGCCTGCACTATTATGTCCCAGTACAGCACTGGGAAATCCATTCCTCTCTCTCTCTCACTTTTCCCCAACCAGCATGGCTTTCTGATTTTTCACTTTGTGCTTTGTCATTTGTGTTTCCTTTTAAATCAGCCTCCATTCTCCCCACTCCCACCCATGCCAAGGAACAAAGTACTCACATGCGTTCCCACATCCCCGGCCAGAATCCTACTCTTCTTTAAAAACTCGGCCACCATGCTGTTCATCAGCTTATCAAAGGCTTCCACCGAGGGGGCCACACCTTTGGAAGAAGAACATTTGGTTATTGTCTGGTAGTTTGTTTCATTTGACTTAAAAATGTCTTACAACACTAGTGGTGGGAATGCCCTGGGTTCAATGCCACTATGTACCTAAAATATTACTGTGAAAGATTAGTAATCCACTTTGGTCACATACAATTATTCATAAAAATTATTAATAAAAATGTTGTCTTAGGGGAATGCTGGAGGAGAGTGAGCCTTCAGTGCCAGGAATTCAATTTAAGAGTTTCACACCTTCGAGGCATGTGCTAACCACTGAGCTCTCTTCCTGGTCTCTCCCTAGTGGTTTAATGAAATGAAAATATTGCCTTGCCCAAGGTAATATGGAGAGGTTAGGATCAGGACTGTTTTACTCACAGACTCGTTTACTTACTCAACCAGTATTGAAAAAGCATTTCCCAAAGGCTTGAGAAAAATTACAGTTTGCAGGCCATATGTAGCCTATCAAGGACGTTTATCCGGCCCGCCTGGTGTTTTGCCACTGCTGCCTGTACTGCTTAGCCAATGAATTGTCCTAGGCTGCAGTGCGCATGTGTGAGAAGTGTGCCACACTCTCTGACTCTCCTCCTTTTCTCAGTACCAGGCAGAAGTCCTCAAACTATGGTCCACCGAAAGCAGCCCCGTAGATCTCATTGAAATACTGGCAAGTTCATTGATTTAACTTTACTTGTTTTTTTCTTTTAAATATTGTATTTGTTCCCACTGTTATTTTACTCCAAAATAAGTGTAGTGTGCATAGGAATTTGTTCACAGTCTTTTTTTAACTATAGTCTGGCCCTCCAAGGGTTTGAGGGATAGTGAACTGGTCTCCTATTTAAAAAGTTTGAGGACCCCTGCCCTACGTGATGGCATTGAATTCTCCCCTACCCCTATGAACCCAGGGGCAAAAACTAAATTTGTTGATGAGGAAAGGGAGATGAAGTAGAGCATATGTTTGAACAAAGCTCTAAGCCAAGTGAATGACAAATCGCAAAACTAAACTGAGTCAGTAACCCAAGCTAGTATCCCATCCCTATACTGACCAGCCCAGTGCCACAGTTACCCTGCAAGCAGTTACCAAGGTTACCTAAGCCAAGAAAAAGCTAATAAACAATTTCCAGACAAGTAGGGAAACAAAGTCCCTTCATTTATTTTGTTTCTCCTTCACTGCCCAAGGAGAGGGGAGGTGTTAAAGTGGACATAAAAATGGCTGCCTTGACCATTAGGAAAATGAAGTCATGAAATTTGTTTTTACATGGATGATAGATGTGGGTTGTATCAATCTGAGTGAAATGAGTAAGAGACAGGGCACAGGCATAGAATGATCACACTCATTTGTGGGATATTAAAAAACATAATGTGAGAATAATAACCCAAAGACAATAGAGATGAGGGCCAGGAGGACTGTTCCATGGTTGGAAGCATACCACAGAGAGGGGAGTGCAGTTAGGGCAGAGAAGGGATCGCTGATAATGAGAGTAGGGAGTGATCATTCTGGATAAGAACTGGGTGCTGAAAGGAGGTAAGTGATATGCATGGTACCCTTTCAGTAATAGCATTGAAAACCATGATGCCTAAAAGGGGCAGAGTGGGATATCAGGCATAATAGCAGGAGGCTATGAGGGGGCAGGTGAGAGAAACTGGGGTCATTTGGGATCCTTGGTGGTTCCAAAGTGTACATTGATAAAGCCATAGGTGTTGGAGTGAAACTAAACTGAAAAAAAAAATGTTAAAAAGGAAAAATTAGAAAATCATTGCCAAGGGCCCGGAGAGATAGCACAGCGGCGTTTGCCTTGCAAGCAGCTGATCCAGGACCAAAAGTGGTTGGTTCGAATCCCTGTGTCCCATATGGTCCCCCGTGCCTGCCAGGAGCTATTTCTTAGCAGACAGCCAGGAGTAACCTCTGAGCAAAGCCGGGTGTGGCCCAAAAACCAAAAAAAAAAAAAAAAAAAAAAAAAAGAAAGAAAATCATTGCCAAGTTTATTTGTTTGTTTTTGTTTTGGAGCCTGGGGTGCTAAGGATTCACTCCTGGCTCTGCACTCAGGGCTCACTCCTGGAGGAGTTTAGGGGATTATTTGGGATGCCTTGAATTACACACAGATCAGTTGTGTAAATAGGAAGTACCCTAGCCACTGTGTTATCTCTCTGGCCCCACCTTAAGTTTCCATCTGCCAGATGACGCAAAAGCTGAAGAAAGGATGGTCCAGTTACTGTGCTCTGTATTTCTCCCTCTGCTTTTTCATGAGCAACAAAATCATCAAGTCTCTGGCTTTTAATATTGAGACAGACAGACACTACTGAGAAACTCATTACTGTAGATTAGTCAATCCAAACCCAAACCCAAACTAGGGCTCCCTTTTCAGCCTGAGCAGAAGTTTCCAGGCTCATAAACCCGTAGAAGAAAAGAGATCCATTCTCTTCACAGTGGCCATTTTCACAGTCCAAGGGATGCACTACACTGTAAGTTCACAGCAGGCAATTTGAGTCCTGACACTCAAAATATAGCATAAACCAATTTTGGGAACGTAACGGGGACACATTCCTGGAATCCCCAAGGATCCATCTTGAAACTGAGAAACCTCGTTGGTGCTATGGAGGAGCCTGAGAGATCTCTGCTGAGAATTTAAAAAGGGAGAAAGTTTTAGGAGTGTGTTAGAGAATTATGTATAGAAGGTCTAGTAATAAAAGGGCCTATTTTCTGATTTTTTTTTTAATCCCTCAGCTCTGCTTACATCTCCTCCTAGTAGTCATTAACAATTGCTTTTTTTTTTTTCTACTGTATTCTTTGAGTTTCTCAGTTTTGTTAATTGGTTGATTGGCTGGTTTTATACTGGTGGTATTCAAGGGCTACTCAAAGCTCTGTGCTTAGGATTCCTGGAAGTTCTGGAGTCCACGTGGTGCCAGGATTTGAACCTGGACCTCCTACCTGCAGAGCATATGCTCCAGCTATTAGAACTACCTCTCTGGCCCTCGAGTATCTCTTAAAGCATTTTCAGTCTTGGATATAAATATATTGAGACTAAAGATTCTGGAAAATTAGAAGTGTAAGATACATATTAAATCTCCTTGCATCTCACATAGGCATACATCATGAGGCATACAATTAAAACAATATAATTTGGGTTGACAAGATAGTACAGAAGGCAGGGATCATGCCTTGCATGGCTGATCCGGGTTTAATTCTTAGCATCATATATGGTCCCCTGGCACCACCAGGAGTGAGATCTGATGTAAGTACACCCTGAACACAACTGAGTGTGGCCCAAAAACCAACTATCAACCAATTGAATAAATTGTTTCATTTATAAAGGAAATAAATTATTTCATATATATAAGATCATTATTTCATTTATAACAAACTTATCTTATAGACAAGAGGAAAAAAAAATCAAGCCATAGACTCAAAATTAGACCTGTACCACATGGCTCTGGGAAATTTGAACATAAGGATTTGTTATGGATTGGTTTCCTCCTGAAAGTTTCTTCCTGTGTGTGACTCTTTTACTCCTTCTCTCTCTCATGTTTATTTTATTTGGTGGGGAGGGGCCATACCCACTTGTGCTGGTACCAGAGATGGTGGGTGGTAGCTTCCAGTTCCGAGCTTGGGGAGACACCATTCTGGGTGGTGCTCAGAGAACCAGGCAGTGCCAGGATAGAAACAAAAATTCCAGGAAGGGGGGCCGGAGAGATACCATGGAGGTAAGGTGTTTGCCTTGCATGCAGAAGGACGGCATCGAATCCTGGCATCTCATATGGTCCTCCGAGCCTTCCAGGAGCGATTTATGAGCCTAGAGCCAGGAGTAATCCCTAAGTACTGCCAGGTGTGACTCAAAAACCAAAGAACAAAAAACCAAAAACAACAAAAAGTCCAGAATTTGGGACTGAAGTAATAACACAGCAGTAGGGCATTTCCCTTGCACGTGATCAACCCAGGATGAACCCCGGTTTGATTCCTGGCATCCCATATGGTCCCCTGAGCCTGCCAGGAGCTATTTCTGAGCAAAGAGCCAGGAATAACCCCTGAGTGCCACTGGGTGTGGCCCAAAAACCAAAACCAAAACCAAACAAACAAAAGACAGGACTTCTAAATAAAAGCTTGCACTCTGGTCTATTGAGCTCTCTCTGGACACTAAACATTTCTTTTAAAATAAAGTGTTTTTCTTTTTTATGCTGGAGGGACTTCATATCATTGCAATGCAATGATGATATTTTTTATTTCATATGAGAGGTTTTTCTAAGGATTTGTTAAGACCAGAATTTGAGAAATTACCACAGCTTACGCACTAAGAAATGGAGATGCTGAAAGATTGATAGAAAATTTTTGTTGCTTTTTTCCTGAAGTAAAAAGTATTTTAAAACTGGAGAGAGAGCGAGAGAGAGAGAGAGAGAGAGCGAGAGAGAGAGCGAGAGAGAGAGCGAGAGAGAGAGAGAGTGAGAGAGAAAGTGAGAGAGAGAGAGAGTGAGAGAAAAAGCGAGAGAGAGAGCGAGAGAGAGAGAGAGAGGGAGGGAGGGAGGAAGGGAGAGAAGAAGGGAGAGAACATCACAGACAGAAGAGAATGTGCTATACAAATTTTTAAGGATGGGTTTTACTCAGATTTTTTTTTTAATAATATCTCATGTACTAATTACCTGACTTCGTGACCAGATGGATTAATACTTAGCTGGATAAAATGTTTTCAAAGACCTTCCCGTTAATAGCTGTTCCACAATGATTTGTGATTAACATGGATTTGTTTAGGGGCAGGGCGATAGTCCAGGGGGCGAGGGTGCACACCTATAGCAGTGCTCAACCAGGCTCCATCTCTGGCACCACAAGTCCTCCTCAGCCTGACGAGCTACAGTCCTGGAGGCCCTGGAGCTCCGCCAGGGTGACCCATGGAGGTCCCACAGTGCTCACATCACCAAAACATTGGCTGCCTCTGAGAGTAGCCTCAGGCAGCTTGAGCACCCTGGTGAGGCCTTTCTGCCTCTCAGAAAAAATATTTGTTTCAATAATTTAATTATATGTCTTCCATTTTTGTTGAGCCTATGAATTTTCCCAGAAAATTCTTTTTTTTATATACAAAGAAAATACAAAAAATATGAGGCCTAGTACCTCTGTGAATTAAGCCAGGTTCCAAAAAAAATTTTCATTTCTCTCTTTTTTTCTTTTTTCAGTTTTTGGGCTACACCTGGTGGCACTCAGGGATTACTCCTGGCTCTGCACTAAGAAATCGCTCCTGGCAGGTTCAGGGACCACATATGGGATCCCATCACATGGGATGCTAGAGATTGAACCCGGATTGTCTGCGTACCCTACCTGCTGCATTCTCTCTCTTTATCTATCTATCTATCTATCTATCTATCTATCTATCTATCTATCTATCTATCTATCTATCTATCTATCTATCTATCTCTCTCTATCTATCTATCTTTGGCTCTATCTCTCTCTGTCTCTATCTCACTCTGTCTCTGTCTCTCTTTCCACTTCCCCCTCACTCTTCCCCTCCCACCCCCTTCTCCCTCCCCTGGTCACACTTGGGTGTGCTCATGGCTTACTCCTGGTTCTGCACTCAGGTATCACTTCCAGTAAGATTTGAAATTGTAAATGGTGCCAGGGATCAAACTGACTGCTGTACAATTTCACAGGAATTTTCTTCTTCAATGTATCAACAGCTCTACCCAATCCCCTAAGCATTAGGATTTTATTTTGTTTTGCTTTGTGTTCAGAGGTTACTCCTGGTTCTGCATTTATGAATCACTTCTAAAACTTGGATCAATGAACCATGCAAGCAGGTGCCCTACCCATTGTGCATTCTCTTCGGCCCCCAAGGGCATTGGATTTTTTTTTTTTTTTTTGGTTTTTGGGTCACACCCGTTTGACGCTCAGGGGTTACTCCTGGCTATGTGCTCAGAAATCGCCCCTGGCTTGGGGGGGACCATATGGGACGCCGGGGGATCCAACCGCGGTCCTTCCTTGGCTAGCGCTTGCAAGGCAGACACCTTACCTCCAGCGCCACCTACCCGGCCCCTGGCATTGGATTTTTTAACTTGATTTTACATCCTCATGGGTTTTCTATTGGTGTTCAGGGAGCTTATAGAGAAACGGTTTGATGACCAGAAGACAAAGCACAAGGAAGAAAATCAAGAGAGAGCAGCTGAAAATGCTTTTTTAACAGGTTTTCCAACCCTCCTGCATCCACTGGACAGAGACCAGAATGATGAGGCTTAACGCAAAATCACAGCTGTGTCTCAGATGAGGCAGAAAAAGCTTAGGGGCCCCGGGCAGCCTTTCTTTAAACAACACCCTCTTTCAATGCATTCCAAGCATTTTAATTTTCAGTAGGTTCAAAGGCAGAACAAGCCAGCCTGGACATTGGTGCTCAGGCTGTCCTTTGGGTCCCAGGACATGTAATACAAGGCAAGGCTCCAATGATGCCTGAAATTCTAGAAGCACCAAATGAGGATTTTTGCTTGGTGAAAGCTTTTTTGGAAGGCAGCTCTTCCCCCAAGGCTTTTCTCAGGCCCCCATCTCCAAAGCCTGATGGAATTCGAAATGGGTCAGATAAGGAAGCAAAACTCACAAGAGACAAGAACAGAGGTGCCAGATAAAATACAGATTTCCCTCCCATTAAAGCAGAATTTCAAATAAACGAGGAGTGAAACTGTAGCACACGCGTGTCCTGCACAACATTTTAGAAACTACCAGAATGTCTCCCTCGAAACTCGCATTTGATGGGATGTCATGCATTTTCATCACAGAAAAGGAGAAACTGGGAACATTTTGGTCGATGACTTCATTTGCCTTAGATGGGATTGTTTTAAGGAAGACACTTAACTCAATTTTGAGCAGCTAATTTTTAAAACTTTTGGAGAAACTATGGCCTTGGTGTATGTGTCATTTTAAAGGCCTATTTGGTTAGCAACAGGCAAAACTCAGTGTTTGAGATCTAGTTTACTAGATCATGATCTAGTAAAGTCATACTTGGCTGAAGGTCCAACTAACTGCCTTAAAATCAACGGTTCTTAAATGGAGCGACTTGTTCTTAAAGTTAAAGTCTTAAAGAAAGACACTTTTCCCATGAACTTTCTAATGCAGAATATATAAAATGTATGCAATATATATTGACTTAAATAGTCTACTTAATCATTGTGCCATTGTGAAATGGCAGTAAAATCAACATTAAGTCAAGAGTTCAGATAGATGGCACGGGGTTTACAAGCTTCAGTATAGTGTTAGTGAGTTTGTGGACTTTGAAAATTTTCCCAATATCCACTTTTCTTCTTTTTTAAAAAAGAGCTGAAGTTAAATTTAATAAATTTAGAAAATTAGAATATATTATTTTTTATTTTATAATATCAAATGCATTTTTTGGATATCTTTATTTAAAACACCTTGATTACAAATATGATTGTAGTTGGGTTTCAGTCATGTAAAGAACCCCCGTTTCAGCAGTGCAACATTCCCATCACCAATGTCCCAATTCTCCCTCCTCTCCACCCCACCCACCTACACTCGAGACAGACTTTCTACTTCCCTCATTCATTCACTTTGTTATAATAGTGCTCAATGTTGTTATTTCTCTAACTGCACTCATCACTCTTTGTGGTGAGCTCCATGTCATGAGCTGGATCTTCCAGCCCTCCTCTCTTTTGTCTCTGAGAATTATTGCAAAAATGTCTTTTAGTTTTCTTAAAACCCATAGATGAGTGAGACTATCCACTTTTCACACATCTTCCTTCTTTCCTTTTTTCTTCCCTTCCTTTCTCCCTCCCTCCTTCTTCCCTCCCTCTTCCTTCCCTCCCTCCCTCCCTCCCTTTCTCCTTCCTTCCTTCCTCCCTCCCTCCCTTTCTCCTTCCTTCCTCCTTCCTTCCTCCTTTTCTTTCCTCCCTCCCTCCCTCCCTCCTTCTTTCTCCCTCCCTCCCTCCCTCCCTCCCTCCCTCCCTCCCTCCCTCCCTCCCTCCCTCCCTCCCTTCCTTCCTTCCTTCCTTCCTTCCTTCCTTCCTTCCTTCCTTCCTTCCTTTCTCCTTCTGTCTCTGTCTGTTTATCTCTCTGTTTAGTGCCACACCCAAAGGTACTTAGATCCTATTCTTGACTCTGTATTCTGAGAAAAGACTCCTAGTGGGTCTCAAGGGACCATAAGGGGAGCCAGGGATCAAACCCCGGTTGGCTGCATGCAAGGCATGGTTGGCTACCTACCAGTTGTGCTATTGTTCCAGCCCCTAAGCATCATAACCTCTCTGCAGTGTTATCATTTTGGTCCCCCAGGAATTTCTTGTCCCTGATTCTTATCATGGTCACATAACCAGCCAGGAACAGGAATGTTGCAGGAGGTAGAGAGAAATACAATTATAATATAAATATAAGTAAATGTTGGAAAAAAGAAGGAAGTGAACCAGGTAATCAGGTAGGTCTGGAAGATACCCATTTGTCACCCTACCTGTGATGATACCATTCATCTCCCCAAAGTTCCCAGGAGGCTGGTGGGACTCGGGTGACAGCAACTCCAGGCGGCTGACAGCTCGCTCCAGTCTTTCGATCAAGCCCTGCATGTCGGCCATTCTAGAAAGACACACAGAGAAGAGTCGTGAGCACCAAGGTGGACTAGCAAGCAAGCTGACACCACTAAACCAAGCAGCAACAAGAAGGAAAGTCAAAATTACTCAGAACAGTTCTATTAACCTAGAGAATGTGTCTAGATGTCAGGAAACCCTGTAATGTTCCAAAGAACAGAAAAGCAAATTACGTTTTCTATTGAACTCAGTCACTTTTACAAGTCCCATAGGCAAATCACAAATACTCGCTCACTTGACCACATCAGTGAGGGGCTCCTGGATTCCTTCTTCGTTCTAACTAAGAGCCATTCTATTCTGGACACTTATTTAAAAGTTGCAAAGCTAGATCCAGAGAGGTAGCATAGCAGTAGGGTGCTTGCCTTGTACGCAGCCGGTCCAGGACTGACCTGGGTTTGATTCCAGCATTCCATATGGTCCCCCGAGCCAGGAGCGATTTCTGAGTGCAGAGCCTGGAGTAACCCCTGAGTGCTGCCATGTGTGGCCCCAAACCAAAAACAAACAAACAACCCCCCCCAAAAAAACCCCGAAGTTTGCTGAAGGTATATCTCACAATTCAGATCATAAATACTTCTTTCTGCTGAATAATGGAGGCTGACTTGAATTAGTTCCAGTAGTAGTGAAGGTTTAATTCTGTGAAGGTATAATCCAACAAACGCCTGTTAAAGTTTATTCAATTAGTCTCTGGGGAACACTAACCCCATAGGCAATCCCAATTTTCTTAATTATTTTCAAGGAAAGGCTCCAGAGTGGGAAAGCCATGATTTTTATCATATTATGCATCACTTAGCATGCAGAAGTCAACATGCAGCCTCTCAAAGCTAACTGTCTTGTATTGGTTTTACATTTCAGTGTTTCTGTTGGTAAATTTTATTTTAAATTTTTTATCATTTTATGAAGACACTGTGATTTACAAGTTTATTCATAGCTAGCTTTTAGGTATGTTAAATTCCAGCACCCATCCCATCACCAGTGCCCAGTCCCCTCATTTTCTCTCCCCAGATTCCCTTCACACCCCACCCCCAAGCTTGACTCCTTGAGAGGCACAAATTTTTTTCTTTTTTGGGTCACACCCAGCAGCGCTCAGGGGTTACTCCTGGCTCTGCGCTCAGAAATCACACCTGGCAGGCTCGGGGAACCATATGTGATGCTGGGAATCGAACCGGAGTCTATCCAGGGTTGGCCGCTTGCAAGGCAAACATCCTACCGCTGCGCTATCTCTCCAGCCCTGAGAGGCACGAGGCATATTTTTAAGTTTAAAGGCTGTGGTTGGATCTACCACTTTCACTGTTATTTACTCTGCAGGATGGACATAAACTAGAATATAAATATGAAATATGAAACTAGACCTCTTCTTATCTACAGTATCCATGGGACCCTGGTCTTCACTGCTGAATTCTTTTAAATAGAAAATAGTTGGTGGTGATTTGAATTTAGAATATTAAACTCTTTTTTTTTTTTGTCTTTGCTGTTGCTTATTCTGGGACAAAGTTTCGTTTTCAGGAAATTGGTTTTTGGAGTCAGGGATCTTCAGTTAACCAGTAGGAATCCTGGTTGGTATAAATTGGGTTTGAGTCCTCACTGTGAAAGAATCTATGGCTAAAATAAAAAGACATCAAAGTGGAGAGAACATTCACCCATCATATTCCTGACAGAGGGCTAATATTCAAGCTACACAAAGCACTCCTATCACGTCAACAACAAAAATCAAACGCTCCCATCAAAACAATGCAAAGGACCAGAGAGATAGTACATTGCATAAGGTGCTTGCCTTGCATATAGCTGACCTGGGTTTAATCCACAGCATCCCATAGTCTCCCAAACGCCATCAGAATAATCTCTGAACACAGAGCTAAGAGTAAGCCCTGAGCACCAGCGGGTATGCCCCCCATAAAAATACAAACAGTGGGGTAACAAGATTAACACATCTTCCAAGAAGACAAAGGCGTATAAAAAAAGTGCTCATGCTTTTAGGGCGCTCACACGTGGACGACCCGCAGCCGCCAGCCACCCTGCGCGCGACCCCCCCCCCATAGACTGCAGAGGCCAGCCGCGCCAACGGGGAGTAGGGACCCCCGGCGTCCATGGTGAGTGCACTCTTTTAGGGCGCTCACACGTGGACGACCCGCAGCCGCCAGCCACCCTGCGCGCGACCCCCCCCCCATAGACTGCAGAGGCCAGCCGCGCCAACGGGGAGTAGGGACCCCCGGCGTCCATGGTGAGTGCACTCTTTTAGGGCGCTCACACGTGGACGACCCGCAGCCGCCAGCCACCCTGCGCGCGACCCCCCCCCATAGACTGCAGAGGCCAGCCGCGCCAACGGGGAGTAGGGACCCCCGGCGTCCATGGTGAGTGCACTCTTTTAGGGCGCTCACACGTGGACGACCCGCAGCCGCCAGCCACCCTGCGCGCGACCCCCCCCCCATAGACTGCAGAGGCCAGCCGCGCCAACGGGGAGTAGGGACCCCCGGCGTCCATGGTGAGTGCACTCTTTTAGGGCGCTCACACGTGGACGACCCGCAGCCGCCAGCCACCCTGCGTGCGACCCCCCCCCCATAGACTGCAGAGGCCAGCCGCGCCAACCGGGGAGTAGGGACCCCAGGCGTCCAGGGTGAGTGCACTCTCCTAGGGCGCTCACAGGTGGACGACCCGCAGCCGCCAGCCACCCTGCGCGCGACCCCCCCCCCCATAGACTGCAGAGGCCAGCTGGTTGGCACAGAGACCACACCACCCGTTGCCTCAACTTCCAGGCCCCAGAGTTCATCCCACCTGACCCGAGCGTAGACTGGGGAGGACATTCCCTAGTACCTAGTGGGCCGGAGTCACCTGCCCAGCTGGGACAGGTGGGACGAATAGACTAGGTGAGCTTGGGCCTGCCCCCTGGACCTTTAGGTAACCTAGAGCAACCTAGCCCCGAGCCCCAGAGTGGACCTGAGACCCCCCCTAGGGCTGAGAGCAGCTACCGGGAGGGCTTGACTGGGGGAATTTCTTCCGCGGTAACTCGGAGGAGCAGAGCTTCATTGACCCCCAGATAAGGGAGGGAACAGAGAGTCAGGCTCAACAGCGCCCGCAACCAGTGTGGCCAGAAGCAGAACTACACCTGCTGACAGAAATTAAGAGGAAGACTGACTTCCAAGTAGTAGAGGAGAGGAGAAAAAGGAGAGGAGAAACAGTGCCCCCCACCACTGTGGTCAGGAAAGGGCCAGTACTAGCTGCCAACAAAAGGGGAAAACAACTAACCAGGCCACATAAAGAGTACAGGAGGATCAAAACCTCAGCGAGTTCACCCAAAAGTCCCTCTAGAACCACCCTCAGGGAGGGAACCAACTCCCACACCACAGGGGATCAAAACAGGTGAAAATTAGAAGCACAGCACTCTAAAACACACCATTAAATACAAAGAAGTATGCGTAAATCAAGGAGATCACTAATATCTGGAGATATGGTGACAAACTCTTGCAAGCTTCCAAGTCCACCAAAACGCACAGATACACGCGATGAAGACCTAAAAGCAGCCATGAGGAAGGAAATGCAAGAATTAATAAAAGGAATGAGAGAAACCCTAGCTATCGAGTATAAGAAATCTATGGATGAACAAATCAGCCAAATTAAAGAAGAAATGTTAAAGAACATGAGAGATTCCATACAAAAAGAAGTGAAGGAATTAACAGACAAAGTAACAAGCCTTACAAGCAGAAACACAGAATTGGAGAAACACATTGAAGAACTCGAAGGAAAACTGCAAACAAAAAATGATCAAGAAACCAACAAAGAAATAAAAGGCAAAGCACTGGAAGGAAAGGTCCAGTATCTAATGAACAAGGACAAAAGAAACAACCTAAGAATTGTGGGTATACCAGAAGGGGAGGAAGTAGGGAAAGGGGAAGAACAAGTAGTCAGAGAGATAATAGCGGAGAACTTCCCCACCCTCTGGAAGGATACTGCAATGCCAATACAGGAAATAAAAAGAGTTCCCAATAAGATAGACCCCAATAAACAAACACCAAGACACATGGTAATCCAATTGGCAAAAAACAAAGAGAAAGAAGAACTCCTTAAAGCAATAAGGAAGAAAAGAAACCTCAAGTACCAAGGTAGGGACATAAGAATCAAACCAGATCTCCCATTTGAAATAATTCAAGCAAGAAGACAATGGAATGACATATTTAAACGACTGAATGAAAGAAATTTCCAACCTAGGGTCCAATACCCAGCAAAACTTACATTCATATGGGAGGATAGACTAAAAACATTCTCAAACAAGAACGAATTTGAACTATATGTGCAAACAAAACCGATCCTAAACGACTTACTCAAAGACGAATTACACAATCCAAACCCCCGATTGTAACAAAAACCACCCTACACAACACAACTACACAACAATCCTCTCTCTCAATAATCTCCCTAAATGTTAACGGACTAAACTCTCCAATTAAAAGACACATAGTAGAGAACTGGATTAGGAAAAATAAACCGGACTTCTGCTGTCTGCAAGAAACACACCTACAGATGCAGGATAAGCACAGGCTTAGAATAAAAGGATGGAAAGTAATTATTCAGGCCAATGGAAAACAAAAAAGAGCAGGGACAGCAATTCTTATATCAGACCAAATTGCATTCAACCTCAAGAAAGTGATCAGAGACAAAGAGGGTCACTACTTACTGATCAGGGGAACATTAGATCAAGAAACACTAACCCTGGTCAATATCTATGCACCTAATGTAGAGCCAGCAAAATATGTGAGGCAACTACTGGCAAACCTGGAGAAACACATGAAGGGAAATGTGATAATAGCAGGGGACCTCAATACTCCACTATCACCACTGGACAGATCCACCAAACAGAAAAATAGCAAAGAAATAAGAGCTCTGAATGAAAAATTAGAAGATTTAGGGCTAATAGACTTATATAGAGCCCTCCACCCCCAGAAAGCAGAATACACATTCTTCTCAAGCCCACATGGAACCTTCTCCAGAATAGACCATATATTAGGATACAAAGCCAACCTATATAAGACCACAAAGGTAAGGATCATTAGAAGTACCCTCTCAAATCACTATGCCACAGAGCTCAAAATTGAGGTCAAGAAGAAGCAATGGAGAAAAACTAATACCTGGAGATTAAACAACATGCTGCTCAACAACAGCTGGATCAAAGAACAACTCAAGGAAGAAATAAAAAGATTCCTTGAGACAAATGACAATGAAGAGACAACATGTCAAAATTTATGGGACACAGCAAAAGCAGTAATTAGGGGGAAACTCATAGCAATACAGGCCTATGTCAAGAATCAGGAAAATAACAAAACCAACAGTTTAAAAGATCACCTCAAAGAATTGGAACATCAGCAACAGAGAAGTCCAACCACATCCAGAAGACAAGAAATAATAAAAACCAGAGCAGAAATAAACAACATAGAAACCAAGAAAACAATACAAAAAATCAATGAGACCAGGAGTTGGTTTTTCGAAAAAATAAACAAGATAGACAAACCACTGGCAAAACTCACCAAAAAAAGAGAGAAAACACCCAAATCAGTAGGATCACAAATGAAAGGGGAGAGATTACAACAGAACCCCAAGAAATACAACATATCATGAGATCATATTATGAACAACTATACTCAACTAGGCTAGAGAACCCAGTAGAAATCGATAGATTCTTGGAAAAACACCCTCTTCCAAGACTGGAAAAGGAAGATCTAGAAATCCTAAACAGACCAATCACCTCAGAGGAAATTGAAGATGTAATTAAAAAACTCCCTAAGAACAAAAGCCCAGGCCCAGATGGATTTACAGGTGAATTCTATCAAACATTTCAAGAAGACTTACTACCACTTTTCCATAGGCTCTTCCAAACCATAGAAAAAACAGGAATCCTCCCCAACTCCTTTTATGAGGCTAATATCACACTCATTCCCAAAGAAGGCAAAGACACTACCAAAAAAGAAAACTACAGACCAATCTCACTAATGAACATAGATGCAAAGATACTCAATAAAATATTAGCAAACCGAATCCAGCACTTCATCAAAAAGATCATACATCACGATCAAGTGGGATTCATCCCAGGAATGCAAGGTTGGTTCAACATACGCAAATCAATCAACATTATACACCACATCAACAACATGAAAGACAAAAACCACATGATCATACCAATCGATGCAGAGAAGGCATTTGACAAAATCCAACATCCTTTCATGTTAAAGACACTCAGCAAAATAGGGTTAGAAGGAACCTTCCTCAAGATAGTTACAGCTATCTATGAAAAGCCTACAGCCAACATTATACTCAATGGTGAGAAACTAGAAGCATTCCCACTAAGATCAGGAACTAGGCAAGGCTGTCCACTCTCTCCACTCTTATTCAATATAACCTTAGAAGTCCTAGCAATAGCAATCCGACAAGAGAAGGAAATCAAAGGAATTCAAATTGGGAAAGAGGAACACAAGCTATCTCTCTTTGCCGACGATATGATGATATACATCGAAAACCCTAAAGAGTCCACAGTAAAACTCCTAGAAACAATTAACCAATACAGCAAAGTGGCTGGTTACAAAGTCAATACACAAAAGACAGTAGCGTTTCTATATACAAACAATGAAGTTGAGGAGAGAGAGATTAAAAATACAATTCCATTTAAGATAGTATCAAAAAATATCAAGTATCTAGGAATCAACCTTACAAGAGAAGTGAAAGACCTATACCAGGGAAACTTCAAAACACTCCAGAAAGAAATTGAAGATGATCTAAAGAAATGGAAGAACATCCCATGCTCATGGATAGGTAGAATTAACATAATCAAAATGACTATCCTACCCAAACTCCTATATAGATTTAATGCAATCCCTATCCAAATCCAGACACAATTCTTTAAAGAATTAGAACAAGCATTCACAAAATTCATCTGGAACCACAAAAGACCCAGGATAGCCAAACAAATACTGAAAAACAAGAAGCTGGGAGGCATCTCCTTACCTAACTTGAAACTATACTATAAAGCCATAGTAATCAAAACAGCATGGTACTGGAACAGAGACAGGACATCAGACCAGTGGGTCAGAACAGAATTCCCAGACATAAACCCCCAGGTATATAGCCAACTAATATTTGATAAAAGAGGCAAGAATCTGAAATGGAACAAAGAAAGCCTATTCAACAAATGGTGTTGGTACAACTGGAAAACCACATGTACGAAAGTGAAAATCAACCCATACCTTACTCCTTATACAAAAATCAACTCAAAGTGGATCAAAGACCTTGAAATCAGACCCGAATCCATAAAGTTTATTGAGAATAAAATAGGCAGAACACTCAAAGACCTATATATCAAAAAGGTCTTTGAGAATGGAGCACCAATGGCAAGAACGTTAGCATCAAATATAAACAAATGGGACTACATCAAACTAAAAAGCTTCTGCATGGCAAAAGAAACCCTGCTTAACGCAAGAAGACAGCTAACAGAATGGGAAAAAATCTTTTCACTCGACATATCAGATAAAGGGCTGATATCTAGAACATACAAAGCACTCAGAAAGCTGAGCCCCCCAAAACCAAACAAAGCTATAAAAAAATGGGGAGACGAAATGAATAGACACTTCTCTGAGGAAGACAGAAGGATGGCCAACAAACACATGAAAACATGCTCACCTTCATTCATCATCAGGGAGATCCAAATCAAGACAACAATGAGATACCACCTTACACCAGTGAGGATGGCCCACATCAAAAATAATGGAAACAACCTTTGTTGGCGGGGATGCGGTATGAAAGGAACTCTCATCCACTGCTGGTGGGAATGTCCCCTAGTCCAACACCTATGGAGGAAAGTCTGGAGAGTGCTCAAAGAACTCAGAATTGAGCTGCCATTTGACCCAGCAATTGCCCTCCTAGGCATATACCCACAAGATGGAAGGACATTCATTCCAAAATACGTATGCACCCCACTATTTATCGCAGCACTCAGTATAATAGCCAAATCTTGGAACCAACCTAGGTGTCCAACAACGGATGAATGGATCATTAAGATGTGGTACATATACACAATGGATATTACATGGCAGTTAGAAATGATACAATCACAGACTTTGCAGCAACGTGGATGGACCTAGATCATGTTATGTTAAACGAAGTAAGCCAGAAGACAAAAGATAAACACAGAATGGTAGCACTATTCTGAAACACCTAGAACATATATTTTATACACAACTAATACCTAACAATCATATAACAGGGTTTAACAGGGTAGAAACTCCGATCACTGTAATAGTCAACATATACGTGGGAGCAGTGTCCAAAATACATGAAAAAGGAACAATGCAAACTCTTGACTGCACATTATACCACAAGGAAAACAGCAACAACAGAAACAGCAACATGGAGAGAACAGGTATGTAACCAGACTCCTACAACAAAGGCCCACAATAATCCCTTAGAGATCGTAAACAGGAACACAAGTATAGAACACCACGGGAAATCACGTAATGCAATGGCAACATACCATAACACTACGTTTTAATCCCTTTACCTTACTATATTTTAAAAATAACCTCTCAGCTTTTCTTTCCACAGGCGCCCTTAGATACAAAGGGCAGACAAACTAAGATGGCAATTCGGGATACCACACGAGATACCATACCTTGCTTGCACTATGAGACGGCCACGAGAAAACTCTTTAACATACACTTTATCTCTAGGTTAAACCTTCTTTTAGGAATCGAAGCACGTGACCAGTCAGACCACCAAAGCAGTACCTGCGATGTACAGACCTAAACTACAGGCTCTAGTCATCGAACACATTCAACCAAACCAGCATTCCCTTGCTATTCTCTCCTTTCTTCTCTCTATTTTTTTTCTCTTCTCTTTTCTTTTTTCTCTTCTACTCTTCTCTTTACTTTTTTCCCTTTCTCTTCTCCCTTTCTACGGTATTTTCTCTTTTCTCTTCCTTCATACCCCTCCCATATACCTTCCCCTTTCTCCCCCCCCGAAATCCAACTATCCCTTCACCCCTCAATCCCATCCAGATCTCCCACCATATTAAAACTCTCCACCCTCAGTCCTTAATCTTTTAGGCATCAAGATCGACCTCCTACCCAATGAACCAGTACCCAGCACCCAGGCGAGGGGACACCCAACCGAACCCACACATCGTCTCCTGCAAGAAAAGACAGCCAACTCCCCTGTGGACACATGCTGCGAGACCCTCCCTACCAACTCCCCCTAACATGGACTGTTTCTTGAAACCGGACTTAGGTCCAATAGTATCCCCAATGCAAGAACTCTTCCAAGACCTCCCAGCTGCAAATTTTTACCAATCTGAAGGGGGGCAGGGGGTGTGATTGGAAGATGCCTGGGAACCCACACACCACAAGAAAAATCCAAAAGACAATGGGAAAACTGTACTTCCAACATAGGCATAAGACCTGTAATACACCAACTCTTTACCTGTTCTCTCCCAAATGCAAAGTAGTCTTTTGCACCACGTTGGTCCTTTAAAAACTTCGCTAACTCATTTTATATTTTTATTTTTTTTTAATTAACTTATTTATTTAAATGTTTGCCTTACATATACATTTGTGGGCACATACACTTTTATTTCCTTTTTTTTTTTTTTTTGAATCGTCTTTGGGTATGTGACCTATCTCTGTTACCCACTCTGTCCACCCCAAATACTCCGACATATAATGGAGCACCACTTCCCCCTGCAAAGGCACACTAAATAAAGGGGAAATCTTACATATTTAAAAAAAAAAGAGCTCTTATCTACTAGAGATAGGAACTCATAGTTGTTTACAATACAGGGTTATCTCCTACCTTGAAAATATGTCAAGTGGAATCAACTTAGACCTCAGGTGATTAGATACCATTCAACCAGCCTTGAACCCTGGATCCCAGACATAGAAACGGCACAGCTCCTCACAACAGCTGTAAGAAACAATCTCCATCTGGGACAGCCTTATTACTGCAGGGTCAACAACAAGGGCCAGCTCTAACATGATATCTCGACAATGAGGAAAATGTGAACAACTTGACCTTAGAGCAGTTTAGCCTACCTCACCAGCTAACGACAAGACAAAACCAGAAGACGCGGCACCCTTTGGTAGGTCCAAAAGCCAAGATCGTGATTTACAGATGACTGGATACTAGAACCACGACCAGACTGTATACATCTTGGGACCAATAAAAAAGCCCTAGTCTAGGGTTTGAACTAAGACCTGCACAATAAGCATGATCCCCAGTCCCAAAGGTCCGGCAGAGACAATTGTAACGGAAAGGGGCTTCTGGAAGAACAAAGAAAGACGCTATCCTAGATGCCTTCCTAGGTTCAGCGCAAAGACCAAGATCACCAACCACAGAAGATGGATTAAAATGGCACTGAGGTAACAGAACCTCTAGATTCACAAAGACTGACTTCACCATAAGTCCCACCTCAGGATATGTACAGATACTGGGACTGCTAAACACAGAGCTCTGACGGTATCACACTGGACAGAGCAGAAGCCTTCCACACACCAAAAAACAAACAAACAAACAAAAAAAAAAACACCACAACCTGGAGAGTAATGATCCTGAGCAAAGACTAGAGCTGATTCCATGACAGTATACTCCAAGGATGGAGAAACCCCATATCTTATAGGGCAAGTGAATTCCTTTTCGAATGACCCCAATATTTATTTAATAAATAAATATTTATTTATTTTTAATTATGAGAACAAGGGTGCAAAGAAAGAGGACAAGGTAAAGTTACAGTGGAAGGACAATCACCCATAACATAATTCTCAGAAGTCCCCTTGCTGATATCTTAACTTTGAAATTTCAGCCAAAGAACATTAAGATAAATAAGACAGAATCCATGTACAATTACTTTGTCCCTCAAGTCCCCAGATTGTAGCACATTATAATATTTCTTAACAGTACACAAGGCAATCTAAAGCCATAAAACTTATGTAACTCCTTAAACATTACAGGCATAGTATTTTCTTACATTTCCATATACATGCATATTAGCTTAAGTTAACCTCAAATTTTAAGTGAGTTCTTTTTAAGGATTAGAGTCAAAGGAGCACAGTAAGAATGGTGTTAGAGTGGCAATTGTTGTTTGCATAGGCCCACCAAAATATGAGGGACATGGAAAGAAATAACCTTGGCCTAAGTACAAAGAGACCAGACCCCTGAAGTTTCCTGGCACAAGACCAAGTCTAGGCTCCAAGCAAGCTAGATCGTCCAATCCAATACATTGTCTGTAGTGCCAACACACTTTTATTTTTCACACAGTCTCTGTTGTTGGTATCATGTTTCTGTATTAAAGATCCTGGAATCTGCATATCTTACATTGAAGTCAGGACGTGGAGCATCCTCTCCTTTCACCTCACAATCAAAGGGGAATGCAGGGAGCCCTGTCCTGTAAGCAGGTCGTTGTTGTTGTTAAGTCTTCTCAGTGTTAAGGGAAGTCTCTTTTGAGCAGGTCGAAGTCTGAGCAGTGTAGGTCTTCCGTGGTAGAGGATTGCTTCCAGGTGATGTTATAGACCAGCCTGGATGTTTCGTGGATGGCTTTCCTGGTTCAGGGGAGAATGGAATATGCCCTTTCTTCTGAGGTCTGTGCCAGGTCGTTATGTCAATGTTCAGGGTGTAAGGTCCCTTTGAACTACAAGGTTTGTGTGTTCCAATCTCTATTAGATAGGATTTTATTTGTATTTATACTATTTTCCCATTTTAATGTGCCTATGCAAATAAGAAGCAATGCCACATGGTGTTATTGGCACATATGGGGGCCATAAGAACAATTACAATGAATCCATTGACATGATTCAATCATAAGCATTAAACTGGGGGACTCTTCCACCAAAATTCCTTGTTAAACAGCTCAAAAAGAGAAGATAAAAAGTGGTTAGAATCATCACTGTATAAGACAACATTTAGTAAGAATTATAGCTGTCAGAGAAAAAACACAAAATATTCTAAAGAAATACGTGTCCATTTTATGTATCTTGAAACAGTTTGGGGTTGTCACACACAATGCACAGCTTTGGACTGTGATTACGATTCTACACTACTGAAGTTAAAAGGAGTAAACTAGGTTAGTGATGTTTGAGAAGGGGTTAGAGAGTTAAAGAGTAAAAAAGAGCTTTGTAGGGGTGTGGGAAAGGGGAGAATACAAAATAAACATTCTGTATACGGAAAACATAACATAAGAATAAGGAATATTCTGAATAAATGAAATATATGAAGTACGCGCGGGGGCATAAGCCCCTGCGCGGTTCTGTAGTTTTTGGCTGCCTAGGGAGGAATTTCTCACCCCCTCCCCCCAGGGCCCGATTAACCAGGCGTGGCCCTGAAGACCCGCCTGGTGTGGGGGGAATCTTGTTCCCCTGGACTAAGTGGTCAGCCCAGGGGTCCTATGGCTAGCTGTCCTGCCCAGAGCCCCCAACATACCAGGCAAACACACCAAGAAATCCTGGCATGCGGAGTGTTCTGGGCCCAGCCGAGCCTCTGTAGTTTTTGGATGCCTAGGGAGGAATTTCTCACCCCCTCCCCCCAGGGCCCGATTAACCAGGCCCTGTTATATATAAGATATATATATATATATATATATATATATATATATATCTTACCTTCATTTATTATTGTTATTATTATTTTTATTTACCTAGCTATTTTGGTCGATTCCTCAGTTTGGATGTGATTATTGAAATTGTTGGCCCCAATTATTCTTTTTTTTTTTTTTTCTTTTCTTTCTCTTCCTTTCTTTTCTTTCGTTATGTGCTACGCCATGTTTCTTATTTCAAGACCACGGCGTGTTTTTTGTTTGTTTGTGTTTGTTTTTAGTTTGTTTTGGTTTGTTTTTTATCTGTTTTTTTGTGGTGCTTATCGTTATAGCTGGAGTCCTCACTGGATATTTGACACTTCTTTTGGTACTGGTGGAGTGTTTCAACTTCTTTTTCTCCTTCATTTCCCAAATCGATGATGAGAACCTCTAGAAGGATTCTGCCCATTTTCGGGGTATTAAACTCTTACCCCGGTTTATTTATTTTCTCTTTTTCAGGCAAAACCACGCAACTTGAACTAGCTACCCCTGCCCCTACTTAGAGGGGGAAATAAGGGAGGCATCAAGACCAAACTGATGCAAGACTACTAAGTAGTTGGTTAGAGACAGAGGGGACCACATATTCTAGCCGCCCTGGGGGTGAGGGAAGAGGAAATGGGAGGTAAGACAGAAACGGGGGTGTAGGGAGGACAATTTGGGGATGGGAATCCCCCCTGATTTTATGTAAATATGTACCTAAAATATTATTGTCAACAATATGTAAGCCACTATGATCAAAATAAAAATTATATTTAAAAAAAAAAAACTAAAAAATAAATCTACTTGTGTTTAAAACTTAAAAAAAAAAAAAAGTGCTCATTGCCATTGATTGTCATTGTCATTGATTGTTAGAGAAATGCAAATCAACACAGCAAGGAGATATCACCTCACACTAGTGACAATGGCCTATGTCAAACAGAAACAACTCGTGCTGATGTGGCGAGGAAGGAATCCTCATTCTCTGCCACTGGGACTGTTATCTGGTTCGGCCTATATAGAGACTTGTCAGAAAACTAAAAATAGGACACTCATCTGATGTAGCCATTCTACTCCCTGACATCTGTTCCCAGCACACACACACACACACACACACACACACACACACACACACACACACACACACACACACAAAAAACATTAACCTGAAACTATCTAGGCCCATCTATGTTCACTTTAACACTATTTACAATACCCCAGGTTGGAAAACAACCCGAATACCTAATGACATAAGTGGAGAACTAAACGATGGTGTATGTATATATCATGGACTACTACTAAGCTACTACTAAGAAAAAAATATTAAAATGTTTGCCTTTTGCTGCAACTTAGATGGCAATGGAGGGACCGCACATGAAGTGAAATAAGTCAGACGGAGAAAGAACACACACTTCGTGATCTCACTCATCTGTGGCATATAAAGAAACAAAGTTAGGGAATGGACAGTATCCAGTGAAAACAAACGCCTGGACTCTGGCAGCCGAACCAAGGCCACCATAGGGGTGGGAGGTGGGGAGAGATGAATAAGCGTTGACCCCAGGGCAGGGATGGAGGAGCTTTGACATTTTGGTGATGGCAGATGAACCCCAAATGCATAAACATTAACACTATTGCATTCATGTTCCCAGAATAACAAAAACATTTTTAACTGAATTTGAAGCAACTTAAAACTATCATTTCCACTTCCAAATATACTTCTTTGCTATCTACTGTGGGAATAGGGAAGCACCTAGAAATTACTGATAGTAGACAGGAGGAAGATGAAGGCTAAAGAATGGACCATGAGGGACAGGAAGGATAGTTCAGTGGATAGGGCATGTTTGCCTTGCACCCAGCCAATCTAGGCCCAACCCAGCTTCAATCCCCAACATCCCATAAGGTCCCAGAGCCTGCCAGGAGTAATTTCTGAGCACAGGGCCAGGAGTAACACCAGAGCACTGCTGGATATGGCCCAAATACAAAACAAAATAAAACAAACAAACAAAAAACGACTCATGAGATACTATAGTCCTGGTCGCACTAGCCTGTGACTACTGTTGGCAAAGCCAGCCTAGATTTTTCCACAGTCCTTGTCTTAGGTAATGCCTGTATGTTTTCTTTCTCCAGAGAACTTTCCAAGCACTTTCAGAGTCAAAGGTGGCTGGCACACTCATGCCTCAGAAGTAACATTGCTCCAGAGTGTGGGTCCATTTTATTGCTCTAAGATGTGTAAATATTGGGCTCGGAGAGATAGCACAGTGGTGTTTGCCTTGCAAGCAGCCGATCCAGGACCAAAGGTGGTTGGTTCGAATCCCGGTGTCCCATATGGCCCCCTGTGCCTGCCAGGAGCTATTTCTGAGCAGACAACCAGGAGTAACCCCTGAGTTGGTGTGGTCCAAAAACCAAAAAAAAAAAAAAAAAAAGATGTGTAAATATTTTATACTTCTGCTGCTGGGAACCCAGGAATACATTTCTCTTTAGTGTTCTGTGATTTTTGAGGTTAAATACACTAGTGACATGCCACGGCTGTTTTTTTTTTAAAAAAAAGAAAGGTTAGACTTAACAAAACATGTGGAGGACTCTGTAATTCTGGGTCCAAATGCCAGATGGTCATCAGCTTGGGATGAGAGGAGTTCAGGGTCTATTTTGGAATGCTGTCTCCCCACCAGCGACCAGCAGTCACTCTTCCAAAATATGGGGCAGAGCTCGCTGCACAGCGAAATCAGCTGCTTATCCCAAGGGGAGTCCAAATTAGAAGTTTCTCATCTATTCTTTCCCTCTTCACGTCAGAGCTTTTGCCTCCGTCACAATTGGAAATAAAAAAAACAGGAGGGAGAGAGAGAGAAAAATATATTCCATGGATTTTTTTTATGTAATCTTGCAAGGGAAGTTGGTATCCAGTGTAGGCGGGTGAAGACCATCTGAGAAATGAGAAAAAGCCCCTCAAGTTTTTTCATCATTGTCCATCTGTTTATCCTGTCTGTGTTCCCTGTTATTCAACTTGCCAAATGTTATCACCATAGACCTAGCCCAGGACTCCAGTTCCTCAAATAGAAAAGCACCTTCAACAGCTTACAAAGAGGCACCAGGAAGGCCTGGTTTCCCATGGGGCACTGCTGCCCCTACTGGGGCATAATCAGCACCCTGACAAATCCCAGACTCACTATCTATCTCTGCCCCTTATGCTGAGAGACAACAGGAGTTAGCCCACAAACTGCAGGGCCCTGCAGACTGGCTGGAATGCAGCTCAAGAGAGAAGAATGTCACTTCACGTAAAATCACCAGCAAACCAAGTCTTGGCACAGCCTCTTAGGAGGCCAAGTTGGGCCCATGGCAGAGAGCTGAAATGACATCTCTGGGTTTTAAAGTTTTACAACTGGTTTTAAGAGAAATGGAAGGACGCATAAAAGAAAAGAATAGTCCCAGGTATCCAAAATACATGTTTGCCCTTAAAGAATGGAACTCCCACATCATCCTGCAAATCCACTTCTGGGAATCTATCTGAAGAACACAAAAACATAAATCCAGAAAGACACACACACACACACACACACACACACACACACACACACACACACACACACACACACACACACACACACCCTGGTATTCAATGCAGCACTAGGTATAATATCTAAGATCTGGGAACAACCCAAGTAACCAACAGCAGATGAATGGATCTAGAAAGTGTGGTCTTTCTCTTACACCAGGGAATTTATTTAGCTACAAGAAAAGAGAACATTTTTGAGTTTGTAGCAACTTGACTAGAATTGGAAAGTGTCTTTTTAAGGGAAGTGAGTCAGGAAGTAAAGGGCAGAGAGTCAAAAAGATGCTGGCACTCATTTCCAAGTATAAGAACACAAGGGACAATGGGACAATGGTGGAAGGATCTGGAATCACTAGAGGAGGGGTTGGTGGAGTGAAGCTCTGCTACTGTAATACTGACTAGTCTTACTTAAATTATAATATTTCAATAAAAAATACACATTTACTTTCCTGGAGCCTATACCAACATGGTATAGGCATGAACAATATGGTTCAAGATGGCTGCTCACTCTTTTCCCAACACACATTTACACATACAATACACACACATCCCCACATGTGCTGTCCTAGTCCTAAAGAACAAAGAGAGAACAGAACTATGGATTCTTCAAATTCCTCCTCAGCAGTTCTATTGGCCTTGACTTCCAAAGTGTACAGAGCTGAGTTTGAATAAGATAGTCAGTGCCGACTATGCAGTGTGGCTCTCCTAATCACCTCTCCCTATTGTGGACTGTGGTTTAATACTGGATTAGCTCCAAAAGGACTCCCATTGCAAGAACTCTACCCAAGACCTCCCTGCCTGGAGCCCACACCTCACGAGGAAATCTCAAAAGACAATGGGGAAGCCATTGTATATAGACCTATATAACACTACCTCTTATACTGTTTCTCCCCAAATGTAAAGTAATTTCCTGTATCACTTTCTCCCTTTTTCTTTGTTTTTTTTTCTTTTTCTCCCCCCCTTTTTTTTATTTGTTTTGTTCTAGTTCTTGTTTTTGTTTTTTATTTGTTTTGTGCTTCTTTTGGGTCACAGCTGGTGGCACTTGGCGGATGCTCCTGGCTCTGTGCTCGGAGGTTGCCCCTGGTGGGCATGGGGGACCATGTGGGATGCCCGGATGTGAGCCATCATCCTTTTACAGGAAGGACAGAAGCCTTGCCTCCATGCTATCCCTCCGGGCCCCATTTTATTCCTTTAATTATGTCTTTTATTTAATCTTTTTTCTTCTTTTAAGAAACTCTTTTTTTTTTTTTTAGATATGTCTGAGCATATATATTTTTAGTTTTTGTCATGGGTCTGTTTTCTTCTCTCTCCACCCCCAAATCCACCAGCAATATAATGTAGCACCACTTCTTCCTGCAAAGGCATATTAAAAATAGGGGAAATTTTACGTGTAAAAACAAGCTCTTATCTACTAGGGATAAGAACTTATACTTTTTTTTTTTTACAACACAGAGACATCTCCCACCCTGAAAGTGTGTCATGTGGAACCAACTTAGACTCCGGGGAAATAGGCACCGACCATCCAGCCTTGACTCCTGGATCCCAGACATAGAAACGACAGAGTTCTCCACAACAGCTCCAGGAACCAAATCCCCTCCAGGGCATTCATAATGCAGCTCTGATGCCAACATACACCAGTTCTAAATTGATAACCTGACAACGAGGAAATGGGAACAACTAGATCTAAGAGCAAGTTATCCTTCCTCACCAGCCAACGATAAGACAAAATCAGAAGACATGTCACCCCTTGATCTGTGCAAAAACAAAGATTGCTATATACAGGTGACTGGTTGTTACAACCAGGACTAGACAGTATGCATCCCGGGACCAACAACAACAACAACAACAAAAAGCTCTAACCTAGCTTTTGGTCTACAATCTATTCAACAAACAAGATCTCCAATTCCAGAGGTCTGACTGAGACAACCGCAACTGAACGGGTCTTCCAGAAACATAACGAAAATCTCTGTCACAGTCTCCATCCTAGGAGCAACATAATGACCAAGAACACCAACTACAGAAGATGAATTAAAACGACACTGAAAAAGCAGAACAACTGCTAGAACCACAAAGAAAGCCTTCATCATAAGCTCCATTCCTTGAGCTGCACAGTCACCAAGATCTCTAGATATAGAGGTCTGATTTTACCATCCATGACGAAGCAGAAGTCTTCCATACACCACAAAAGTACTGAGGGGAGAGTAATGATCATGCAAGGAGTCTATAGTTAATTCCATGACAGTATAGTTCAGGGATGGAGAAACCCTGTATCTCCTAGGCCAATGGAATTCCCTCTATAATATTCCCAATAGTTACTGTGCCTATGCAGGAGGAAAAAGAAAAAAAAAAAGGAAAAAAACACAAAATAATCATTTTCCACATATATTTATTGATTGATTGTTGTTTTTTTTTTGACATCCTTATTTTGGTGCAGATATGGTTGATATCTCCCTTTTATTTTATATTATTTTATCTTATCTTTCTCTTTCTTTTTGCACTCCGGCATGATTTGATTTCAGAACCGAGACTATTGTGTGGGGCTTCTCTTTATTGCTGTAGGGCTCACTGGATATTTAATTTGACATTTATTTTTGTATTGTTATGGTATTTCAATTACCTTTTTCATGTCCTCTCTCAAACTGAGGTTGATAGCCACTAGAAGAACTCCGCCCATTTTCAGCATATTTTAATTTTTTTTTCTTATTCTTAACCCCATTCTATTGCTTTTCTTTCCCTCAAACAAAACCACATAACTCGATTTATCTAGCTTAGCCTCTCAAATAAAGGGAGAAACAAGGAAGGGCACCAGGACCAAACAGATATATGATCACTGATAGTAAACTAGACAAAGAGGAGACCTCCTACTCTAGCATCCCAGGGGGTGATGGTGGGGGATATGGGTTGCAGAAAGGGAATGGGGGAGGGGGGAGGACAAATTTGGTGGTGGGTATTCCCCTGATTAAATGTTAATATGTACCTAAAATACTAATGTGAAAGATATGTAAGCCACTATGATCAAAAAAAAAAAAAAAGACACTCGGTCTTAGTGCCAAGAGTTTGGAATGAAGCAGAAGACAAGGGCAGGCAATCCAAGCTACAGCCAGTAAGATCAGGAAGAGGAATGAGGAGGGACAGGTGGACAGACAAATTTGAGGAGTCAACAGTTCTACCAGGGGCTGGAGTGATAGCACAACAGTAGGGCATTTGCCTTGTATCCTGCCAACTCAGGACAGACCTGGTTTGATTTCCAGCATCCCATATGGTCCCCTAAGCTTGCCAGGAGTGATTTCTGGCAAAGAGCCAGGAGTAACCCCTGAGCACTGCTGGGTATGACCCCCAAAAAACAACAACCCCCCCAAAAAATTCTACCAGGTCCCACTCTCTCTCTCTTCATCCCACAAATACCAACCCCCCCCACTGTTTTTTACATTCTTTGTATTGAGAGCCAATGATTTTGAATCACTATCTGTGTTAGTAATGATCTCATTAACTCCATATATTTATCTGTGGTAATGTTTTTATTCTCTTTGAATCATAACCTACTGTGTTCCCACCCAAAACATAAGGGTTTTTTTTTTTTCTACCTCCAACCCCATACGAAGATCAACATGATCTATATGCAGGAGACCTGGGTTCAGGCCCTGGTACCATATAGGTTTCTGAAGCATTGCTAGGGGCTTTGTAGCCCTGAAGGCTGACAAACACCAACAGGTATGGACCTTGACACCTCCAAGCATCATTGAGATGGCCAGAAACAATTCTGAGCACCAAACTAGGAGTAGTCTTTGAGCATCTCCAGGGACCCCAAATTATGAAGACAAGTGTTAGGTCACACCTTATTTTACCTAAAACAAAGATCACCCCTGGTTTCTTTGTATATGTTTGTTTACAACTTGGTTTCACCCAAAACAAAGATTGCCTTATATGTAAACCTGAGTGGGGCAGGCTCAGGATAGCTGCCCCACCTGGGCGTAGTCTCTGTACTCAAAATGGCAGTTCTGGCAGGCAGCTGGCTCTCCATACTAGGTAAAAGATTGCCAGAATACATGTGCTTCACCTTCAGTCTGGTTTGGATTATTATTATTATTATTATTATTATTATTATTATTTATTTATTTATTTATTTTGGTTTTTAGGCCACACCCTGCAGTACTCAGGGGTTACTCCTAGCTGTCTGCTCAGAAATAGCTCCTGGTGGTTACCTCTGGCTGTCTGCTCAGAAATAGCTCCTGGCAGGCATGGGGGACCATATGGGACACCGGGATTCGAACCAACCACCTTTGGTCCTGGATCGGCTGCTTGCAAGGCAAATGCCGCTGTGCTATCTTATCTCTCTGGGCCCTGGTTTGGATTATTTTACGAAAGACTCTGATTCAGACTCATTTACCTGGGTTTGGAGATAAGGCCCATGGGGTGATTTTAGGACAATCATGGGTTTTTTCCTCTCTTCCTCCCTTCCTTCTTCCATCCCTCCCTTCCTTCCTTCTTGACTTATTTTTAATCTTAACCAACTTCAACACAAGTATATTTTCGTTGGTCCCATCCTCCCAAGAGTGCCATAGCACACATTTTGTTCAGTGTTAACAACAGTGATGATGACAAGGGAGTTAGTTACAAGGTGCTCTAGGATTAGTTTCCATTTTCTGAACAATTTCTTTGCCTGCCCCCAGAGCCATGTTTTTTTTTTTTCACTTCTCAGTTTTCCTAAAATAGACTTTCCTTTAATTTTCCAAAAGTGAGTCCCCTAAGCAGGATGATATAAACATGATTTTATATGGAGAAAAATGTTAGCGCTTCCAGACACCCCATAGTGGCCTAGTCAATTATATCAAGTAACACACAAAAACTAAAATATGCTCACATGTAGTAAAAGCAGTAAGGCATATGTATTTAGACTATATAATTCAGTTTCTAGGGAAGGGACTGGGTGGAGCCCCTCTTGCTAGTATGGCTGCTGCAAAAACCACAGCTGAATGCTAGCTTCCTTCTTCCCTTATTGGTCATAAAAGCAGAAATCCTTGCTAGGGCTCTTTATTTGAGCATAAATGGTATTGGACCAGAGAGACAGTATGGGAGTTAAGGAGTGTCCCTTGCAGACTGCAAACTAACCCCAGTTCAATTCCTGGGTGTGACCCCAACACAATCCCAGTAATTATAATGAGGCCCTGGGGCTTCCAAGCACTAGCAGGTGTGGCCTTGACATCTTCAAGTACCCTGGGATGGCCTGGGTGATCCCTAAATCTGCAGGGATCAAGTAGCTCTACAACTTCTATCCCTCAGACTTGAGTCTTCAGCCTAATTGGCCTTTGGGTCTCTTAAAGATCACTCGTGAACCTCCTTTTGCTCCCCACAGAAAAGCAAGTACTAAGGTAATCAAAGACAAGTGCTATTAACGCCAACTTTTGAAAGGCAGGGCACACCTGTATTTAAAAATTGCTCATTTTTATCTAAGTGGGAGTCATCTGGAACACCGTTGGCCCCAGAGTATAGTCGAGAAGGAAAGAAACTGAGTGGAAGAGGCAAAACACAAATATGAAAGGATGGGGTTAGGGGTCAAGTGGTCTCAGGTGCATTGGTAGTATAAAAAAGGACAGAACTAAATATCCAAGCTAAAGGCAACAACAGAATCAAGAGACCCAAACTTTAACAATCTAAACTTAAAATGGGTCTGGTATACTGGAAGATGGGGTACAGGGGATGGTAGTATGGAAAGTGGATACTAGTGGTGGAGTTGGCTCTGATTCATTGTATGTCAGAAACCCAGCTATAAAGGACTTTGTAAATCACAATGGTTTCAATCAAATTAAAATTATAAAATGATATAGATATATAAACTCAATGCAATGGGATGAGTTAGTTTTGAATGCCATCCTGGAGCTCGATACACTCGTGAAGGTTGAAGTGTTGGAATTATGTGTTTGATATGAAAAATCATGATCACTCGTATTCTAAACCATAGAGTCTCAACAAAAAATGTTTAATTATAAATAAAATGGAATGGATCCCTATAAAATTTCCTCAGTTTTAAAAATCTTCCCTGTTGTATGCTTCCTTGATTAAATATGGCCAACAGCACCTGGCCCTCTACCAGCTTTTCCTCACAAAAAGCATCTTTTCTAGCAAGTACTCCAGCGGGACTACTCTGGGAAGGTGCTGAACATCTTCAACATGGGATCTGCTTTCTCTTTTATTCTAGGGCTATCTCTCTCTACCCTCTCATATGTGTCATCATTACCTGCTTCTTGGATTTATCTCCTCACCTTTCATTGTGTGTTCCTTAATTGGGACAAGCTCTGGAAATGAAAGATCAACTCTTCTGAGACTATACAAAGCTACAAACATTTTTATTTTGTCCTCACAATTGACTGGCTATCCCAGGAGGGAACTATTCTCTAAATTTTAAAGGTTCTCTTTTCTAGTTTCCTACAGCACCATGGAGACAGCCAAAGCTACTAAGTTTTCACCCGGGCTTTTATTCTTTTAATAATTTTTATTTAGATAGCCTGATTTGCAAGTTTGTTTATACAATGTTCCCACTACCTGTACCCCCATGACCCCATCCCTTCACCAATGATCCCAGTTCCCCTTCAGCCCTATCCAAAATCCTTGGCAGTTACATTTTATATTTTAATTATTGAAGTTTGAGTCCCATCATTTCAATAGTGTTAGGTCTATATTATATATATTTATACATACATATTATAAAGTCTTTAAGCATCATGATGACAAGCATAAATGTAGTTGGGTTTCAGTCATAAATATAACATCCCACTTCACCAGTGCATATTATTATTATATATTATATATACATATACTACCTCTACCGCACAGAGGAGTTCAAGGCCCCTGGTCCCTATTTACTTCCAGATCTTCACTTCTTGCTTTCCTCTTTAATTTATCTCCTTTACTGGGCACTTTCCTTCCTATAATCTATAGTCAGTGTTTGGTCTATCTTCAATACCTTCCATTACCCTGACATGCGATTCTATATATCACAGATTAGTAAAATAGACCTTGTATTTTGTTTTTGTCCTGCCTAACTTCACTTGACATGAGATGTTCCAGTTTTGTACAAGTTGCAGCAAATTAGGTGAAACGTGATTTTCTCTCTTTGTGGCTGGACAGTATCCTCTGCTCTTCTGTCATTGGACACCTGGGTTGTTTCTATATCCTGGCTATTGGACTAAATGCTGCAATGAACATAGGTGTGCATTTACCTTTCGAATAGAATCACAAGGTTATAAGGGAGCTTGAGTCTCAGATTTTTTTTTGGGGGGGGGTTTGAGTTTTGGGTCACACCTGGCTCTACGCCCAGAAATCGCAACTGGCAGGCTCTGAGGACCATATGGGATGCTGGGATTCGAACCACCAACCTTCTGCATGTAAGGCAAATGCCTTATCTCCATGCTATCTCTCTGGCTCCGACTCCTAAATTTTTTTTAACTTTATTGATTGATTGATTGATTGATTGGTTCTTGGGCCACAGCCTGCAGTGCTCAGGGATCACTTCTGGCCCTGTACTCAGAAATCGGCCCGGCAGGCTGGAGGACCATATGGGATTCTAGGATTCGAACCAGGTCCCTCCCGGGTTGGCTACATGCAAGGCAAACACCTACTTCTGTGCTATCTCTCTGGCCCCCGAATCTTAGATTTTTGAGAAACCTCAAAATTTAACTCATGTTTCCCTCTCTGGAACAAACTTTAAGGATCTTTTATCCTCACAATATTTTGAACATTTTTGGTCTGTTTACTTGTTTTGGGGTCACACCTACCAGTCATCAGAGGTTACTCCTGGCGCTGCACTCAGAAATCACTCCTGGCGGTGCTTGGGACCATTTAAAATGCTGGGAAATCAGACCTGGGTCAGCTGTGTGCAAGGCAAATGCCCTACCTGCTGTGTTATCACTCTGGCCCCGTTGTGAACATTTGGAATGATTTACTTTGTGACTGAGAAAGTATAAATGCTTTTCAAGGAGGGTAGAGAAAAGCTAGGAAAATGAGATTGTATATTGGTTGTCTCTGTACAAGTATAAACATAATTTTTACTGTTTTATTTTTAAATACAGAAGTTATCTTATAAAATATTTAAGACATTCAAATATATAACCCTAGTTGTTTACATTTACATATATATCATGCCCTTTGGTAAGAAAATAGCTAGTGAGTATTTTCTCACATTCTCTCTTAGGATATTAATATGTGCAGAAAGATTTTTCTCAAAGCAAAGATAGAATTATTAAACAAAAAACTGTTTGACACATGGATTGTTTTATAAAGTCCTTATCTCAAATACATGTATTTAGATCCCAATACGACCCAACTTATGTTCAAAATCCAATATCGTGCCTCTATTATGCATAAGGTAATATGACGGAAGTTTTATGTTTCTCATAGCAGGCTACAGAATGAGAAAATTTCTCAAACTTTGGATGATTTTCTGAGGATTCAATTGCTCTTACCATCTTTTTTTAAAATTTTAATTGATTGATTGGTTGGTTTTTGGGCCACATCCAGTGGCACTCAGGGGTTATTCCTGGCTCTGCACTCAGAAATCACCCCTGGTAGGCTGGGGGAACATAGGGGATGCTGGGTTCCTCCTGGGTCAGTTCATGCAAGGCAAATGCCCCACCACTGTGCTATCTCTCCGGCCCCTGCTTTTTCCATCTTAAGAGTTATAAAGCTCAGTAAATGAAGCTCACCACAAAGAGTGATGAGTGCAGTTAGAGAAATAACTACATTGAGAACTATCCTAGCAATGTGAATGAATGAGGGAAGTAGAAAGCCTGTCTAGAGTACAGGCGGGGAGGAGGGAGATTTGGGACATTGGTGATGGGAATGTTGCACTGGTGAAGGGGGGTGTTCTTTACCTGACTGAAACCCAACTACAATCATGTTTGTAATCAAGGTGTTTAAATAGATATTAATTAAAAAAAAAGAGTTATAAAGGAGGGGCTGGAGCGATAGCACAGCAGGAAGACATTTGCCTTTTACACGGCCAACACAGGATGGACCTTGGTTTGAATTCTGGCATCCCATATGATCCACCGAGCCTGCCAGGAGTGAGTTCTGAGCACAGAGCCAGGAGTAACCCCTGAGTGCCACCAGATGTGACCAAAAATCCCCCCCAAAAACAACAACAACAACAACAACGAGTTAGAAAGGAGACCTGACTTTAGAATTATATGCTGAGGAGCTGGGGGAAAAGAATTTCATTATTTTCTCTTCGGTATTGGTGTCATCACTGATTGGATATCTGGGGTCACACATTTGATTGGGATGTGTGTCATATCTGTGGTGCCAAGGATGATACTAAGTAAGGTGAGTTAGTTGGCTTTGGGCATCTAGGCCTCCAATGTGTAAGGCAGGAGTTCTCCCACTTAATCAATCCTCTGGCCCTAAACAAGCTTCATTTTGCATGGTCTTAGTTCCGCTATATATGGTCACTAGATACTGCACACATGGACGCATCCACAGATGAGGTCAGGAAGAGACACATACCACTAGCATGAAGCCACTTCGATTCAGCCCTCCATGGGAAAATTAGACCTACAAACCATAGCAGTAACTCTCCAAGTATCTAAAGCACAGAACAATCACCCAGAAGATCAGATCAAACAAAAAAAATTGGCTGAAAATTTCAGGTCCATCAATTTATCTATTCACATTGCATTTCCCTCTGTTCATGGAGTCAACTTGCCAAACTTTCCAAAACAGACTTTGTCAAGTTCATGGTTACCAAAAACCAAAAACCCAGATATCTAATGAATAGCTTTTGTATTGCATAGTTCCCTCCCACCATCGTGTTTATGATAATTCTTTTGCCTTTAAATTGTCCTGTGCTGATGGGAATATATTAAGCTGAGAAGGTTCTGCACTTCAAAGGAAACAGTGCCCAGGATACGAGAACCACCCACTGCACTGAGTTTTCCCACTGGAAAAAACTATTCGCCCAGTACTCATCAGATAAGAGGCTAATATCCAAAATATGCAAGGCACTGACAGAACTTTACAAGAAAAAAACCATCTAATCCCATCAAAAAATGGGGAGAAGAAATGAACAGACTTTGATAAAGAAGAAATACAAATGGATAAACAGCACATGAAAAAATGGTCCACATCACTAATCATCAGGGAGATGCAAATCAAAACAACAATGAGGTACCATCTCATGCCACAGAGATTGGCACACATCACAAAGAACGAGACCAAGCAGTGCTGGCGGGGATGTGGAGAGAAAGGAACTCTTATTCACTGCTGGTGGGAATATCATCTAGTCCAACCTTTATGGAAAGCGATTTGGAGACTCCTCCAAAAGCTGGAAATTGAGCTCCTATATGATCCAGCTATACCACTCCCAGGGATATACCTGAGAAACACAAAAATACAATACAAAAACTCCTTCGCACATATGTTCATTGCCACGCTATTTACAATAGCCAGACTCTGGAAACAACCAAGATGCTTTTCAACAGATGAATGGCTAAAAAAGCTGGTACATACACACAATGGAATATTATGCAGCCATCAGGAAAGATGAAGTTATAAAATTTTCCTATATGTGAAGGTACATAGACTCTATTATGCTGAGTGAAATAAGTCAGAGGGAGAGAGATAGATGCAGAATAGTCTCCCTCACCTATGGGTTTTAAGAAAAATAAAATACATTTTTGCAATAATCCTCAGAGACAAAGAGAGGAGGACTGGAAGGTCCAGGTCAAGACATAAGACTCACCATAAAGAATGATGAGTGCAGTTAGAGAAATAACTACACTGAGAACTATCATAACAATGTGAATGAATGAGGGAACTGGAAAGCCTGTCTAGAGTACAGGTGGGGGTGAGGTGGGGAGGAGGGAGATTTGGGACATTGATGATGGGAATGTTGCACTGGTGGAGGGTGGTGTTCTTTACATGACTGAAACCCAACCACAATCATATTTGTAATCAAGGTGTTTAAATAAAGATATTAATAAAAAAAATTGGGCCCAGAGAGATAGCACAGCGGCGTTTGCCTTGCAAGCAGCCGATCCAGGACCAAAGGTGGTTGGTTCGAATCCCGGTGTCCCATATGGTCCCTCGTGCCTGCCAGGAGCTATTTCTGAGCAGACAGCCAGGAGTAACCCCTGAGCACCGCAGTGTGTGGCCCAAAAACCAAAAAAAAAAAAAAAAGATATTAATAAAAAAATTGCCCTGGGCTGAAAAGAGGACTCGATTCTCTTTTACTACAAAGATACATACATGCCTTCAGCCCTCTTATTTGCTCATCTGAACAGTCACAGGTTCAGCCTGTGAATGGCTAGAAGACTCAATCTAATGAGAAAGCTAAAAGCTACTAAACTGAAAGCTAAGACACTGAGTCAATGGGAATAATCCCAGAGTGAGTTTCTATCAGCACATCCTTGGCATCTCTAGGCTACACTGCCTGGTGCCAGTATTTGCCCCCGCCTGCACACCCTGCTTCTCCAAGTAGACCAACCCTTGCTTTCCATGGTTCACGCTCCAGCTTAGTCTTTCTTGTGTCTCCTACCAAGTCCTCCATGCTGCCTTGTACATAGAGAATTCTATAAATACTATTTGATTGACTAATTAATTGGTTACCACTCACAGCCTTTCCCTTGCCAGGCCCACTCACTGGCATAATCCCCATGCAGGCAGAAAGCCAGATTTTCCTAGGAGAAATTTCCACTTAAAAGATTTTTTGCTTTTCCCTCTAAAAACCGCAGGAGTCAGAGGCACTTGCCTCCCCTATGGAGACTTGTTAGGGTTTTAAGCTCTGTTTTCTTTCAGATTTCAACGGTTTCAGAGCTTGGCATTGTCCATCGGGTTTAATAAATTCCTCACGGCAATTTTATAAACCAAGGGAGAGAAAAATACAGCTTGAAAATAACTGTATTGATTCGTTCAAGGGTTGGGTCTTCTCGGTTTCCTGACGGCTAATGTTAGGTTCACAGGAGACTCAAAGGGCAGAGATGGTTGTGGCGAAAGGTTCTTTTGTGATTCTGTAAAGGGACACCCCATCTGATGGATTCCAAAGCTCTCATACGCCTAAAATAAACCAGAAAACAGCTTAAAATAACAGAAAATAGAAGACTTTCAAACCATGACTTCTGATGTGGCTGGGACACGAAGGTGAGTAGCTCTGCTGAAAATCAAGTCCCAACCAATGGCTTTGAGTGTGTGTGTGTGTGTGTGTGTGTGTGTGTGTGTGTGTGTGTGTGACCACACTTAGCTGTACTCAGGACTTATTATTCTTGACTCTGTGCTCAGGGATCACTTCTTAGGGCTCAGGAGACCATACGAGATGCCAGGGATCAAACTCAGGTCAATCATATACAAGGTAAGTAAGTGCCTTATCCTCTGAACTCTCCCTGGCCCCTGAATGGCCTTTTTAATACATTCCCGCCCCCTCCCCCTTTTTAGAAAAAGGTTATACGTTAAGCCAGAGTAATAGCATAGCAGTAGGGCATTTGTCTTGCACGCGATGACCCGGAATGGACCTGGGTTTGATCCCCGGCATCCTATATGGCCCCCAAGCCTACCAGGAGTGATTTCTTAGCAAAGAGCCAGGAGTAACCTCTGAAGGCCGCTAGATGTGGCACCAAAATTAAAAAAAAAAAAAAGTTTAGACTCTAGACTAACATTAAAATAAAAACTAGACTGCCTGAAAGTGTTGCATCGTTATGGTGACTATGCCAATTCTACTCTTTCCTTTCTCAGGAAGTTACCAATCACTGGAGGGAGAGAGCTTGTGATTCACTCTGACTAACTGGGGTGAGGACTCAAACCATAGTATTTCTCTACTCATTCACTGATGGCTCACTGAAAGTGCTTATTTCATTCATTCAGTCAGCCCCCTCTATCTGCCAAGCACAGTGCTTAGAGGTAAGAAAGTCAATGGTGATTACACTTCATTTCCTCCCTGCTGCAAGGCAATCAAGATTGAAGGCAAGCCTGGCTTTGTGAAACCAGGAAGATATTTCACCAGGAAATATTTGCTGCCAAGTTGCTTGTTCTTGTATCTTTGGCTGACTCTCCAATAGAGCATTTCTGGAACCAGTTTCCTATATTATATTATATTATATTATATCTTTATTATAATACTAGGACTCCTAATTTTTTTTTAATTTTTATTGTGACCAAAGTGCATTACAAATCTTTCACTGCATCATTTATGGTACATGACTTACCATGGTAAATTATTATGAGTAACTGCTCATAATACAGTCATTTTAGACATTAAATATTCAAACACCAATCAATCCCCCCACTAGTGTGACCTCTTTTTACCAGTGTTCTCAGTCTCCCATCCACTACCCTAGTCTGCCTCCATGCAGGCACACAAACAAATTTAGTTATTTTGTTTGTTACAAGACAAAGGCACATGGAATTATCAAAATTTAAATTACCACAGGCTAATTTGAAGTGGTTGTTAAAGCTATTCATGCTGTTACTAAAGTCAGTGTCTAAGGATTTACTGGGCTGTGGTTGGTGCTAGGATTGCTATTGTTTTTTTCTTTTTCTTGTTTTGGGGGTGTAACACCCAGGATGCTCAGGGCTTACTCCAGGCTCTGCATTAGGAATTACTCCTGGAAGAGTTTGGAGGATCATATGGGATGCTAGAGTCTAGGCTAGTGTTTGCCGCACACCAAACATCCAATAAATATTTATTGAGAAACTCATAAAACTACCTTTGACTTGGGCCGGAGCGGTGGTGCAGGAGGTGAAGCGTTTGCCTTGCGCACTCTAACCTAGGATGGACTGTGGGTCGATCCCCAGCATCCCAGATGGTCCCCCAAGCCAAGGGTGATTTCTGAGTGCATACCCAGGAGTAACCCCTGAGAGTCACCGGGTGTGGCCCCAAAACCAAAACAAACAAACAAATCCAAAAAGCAAAACTATCTTCAACTTGAACTTGTTTTAGATGGATTCTAAACCAAACCTAATTTTAGCAATGTCCTTTATTACCAAGTAATGAATCTTACCTTTTCTTAGCATATACATTTCTTCAAAATAAAAAGCTTTATTATTTTGTGATATTTGATGATTAACTTTCTCCATTTGAAACATTTTTGGATCTCTCTCATGGTGCTTACTCCTGGGTTTGTGCTCAAGGATCTCTCATAAATGGGCTTGGGGGAACCTTATGGGGTTCCAGAGTTTGACTATGGGTTGGCTGCACGCAAGGCAAGTGTCCTACCCACTGTGTTATCTCCACAGCCCTTAACTTTCTACTTTTTTTTTTTAACTTTCTACTTTTATCAATGTTTTATACTTCCATCTTTTTAAATGTAAAAATCAAATCTTTAAGAACCTTCTCTTACTCTTTAATCTTGCCCCAAAAGAAATGTAAGACACTATAAGATTCTCAGGAGTTTATTCACATCTCAAATACCCAAATTCAAGTCATTGCTATTCTGAATTTATCAAAGGAATTGAATAATATTTTTAAATTTTTATTTCATTTTATTTTATTGAAACCATTGTGATTTACAAAGTCCTTTGTAGTTGAATGAATAAGGGCCAATCCACTACCAGTATCAACCTCCCTCCACCATGTTTCTAAAGTGTATCCTAACCATCGCCCTTTGCCCTCCAGCCTGCCAGTATAACAGGCCCATTTAAAGTTTAGATGAAATATGTTTCAAGAGTCTCAGAACTTCAAAACAATTCATTCAGAGTCTGAGGTCAGAGTCACCGAGAAGTAAAAGAACATTTTTAAGTGATGCACAAAACTGGGTCAAACCTACACATGAGATCTTGAGTATCCAACTGAATCTTCTATACCTCTAATAATGTCTTACTGCAGAAAACACTTATCTCCATCTTCAAAATGACCCCTTAGCCCTTGTACTCCGCCCTTCACCAAGCCACTAAGGTCCATCCAGAAATACAGCATAGTGCCTTCCCTGACATGTCCCCAATCCTCTTGATTGCTACAGGGCTATTGTCTCCACTCCCTCGAAGCTTCTTCCAGGCACTGCTGTGTCCACACTCCTCTGAAAAGCTCTATCTTCCAATCAAAACAGATAGCACAGTGGTAGGGCGTTTGTCTTGCACGAGGCCGACCCAGGACCCACGGTGGTTCAATTCCTAGCACCCCCATATGGTCCCCAGAGCCTGCCAGGGGCGATTTCTGAGGGTAAAGCCAGGAGTAACCCTTGAGCACTGCTGGGTGTGACTCAAAGCAAACAACAACAACAAGAACAAAATGACCTTCTGGTAGTATGTACCCTTCCCTTTGTTTTCATTCAGCCAAAATGGAGTATGGAAGGGTGAAATAACTACTTAGCAATATCACTTCCTTTCCCATTAGCCTTCTCCACACTGATGTTATCACTCAGCCTCATCCCTATCAGTCTTGATAGGTTTGCAAATTCCTCTGAGTTGGAATCTCCTAAGAGTAGAGTCTAGGACTCAATGAAATAAATGTCAGAGAAAAAGTAGCAGAGATATCAGAGACTCTATTTGAGATGCGACTCACAGCTGTTTCTCCAGTAACAGTTAGTCACATAGCTCAGGGCAAATTTCTTTTCATAAAACTGAAGAAATACTACAGTAGCAGGTTAGGCATGTAGCTGACCCAGGTTCAATTCGAAATATCCCATATGATCTCCAGAGAAAAAAACAGTACTGGTTCCAGAGCACAGAGCCAGGAGAAACCCATGAGTATATCTAGTGTATGACCCCCAAACAAAAAATAAATTAAAAAATGAAAAGTGTTAAAGCTGGGTATATTTAAAAGGCATCCTTCACCAAATCTTTGTGTTTTGCTGGTTTGACTTACTCCAAAATCTTTACAAATATATGAACCTCTTAAAGAATGGTTATCCTGGTGGGTCTTTGCTGCAACAAATTCAAAAAAGTCAGCCTAACACCATAGAATCATATAAATTCTATCAACTCTTGTGCAAATAAGGCATAGTGTTTTATAAAAAAAAAACACTGCTAAGATATTTAGAAATACTTCTAATTAATAGCTGTACTTTCCAGTATAACTTTAACTGAGCATAAACGAGTGTGTTTTGTGTGTGTGTGTGTGTGTGTGTGTGCACTTCTGTACCAAATTCCTATTTTTCAGGCCAATAAGTAATATTGTTGGTATATATAGACTTGGGAAGAGAAACTGTTGGGCCCACACCCTGAGCTACTCAGGGACTATTCTGGCTCTGTACTCATACTTTTTTGTGCCCTTTGTACCCCTGGCAGTGCTCAAAGTCAGGGATCAAACCAGAGATGGCTGAGAAGAAGACAAAAGCTTCTCTCTATATTCTTCTTCTTATCTTCCAAATCACAATTTTTTAAAAATAGGTTAGTTTTTACAGGTTTTTTTCAGTTCACTGTATTTTACCATCACTGTATAGTCTTATTTTTCTACTTATACTGAGATATATGTTTATAATACAACAGTTCATGATACTTTCATTCCTACATCCTCCCACACTTACCATAGGCAGATTCTTTAACCTGCCTGATCTCAGTTTTCTCACTTCCAACACACTGTTTATTTCTTCTTCAGTTGCTAACTTAAGGAAAACTGTACATGAGCTGGTTTTATTGTGTGTTTTGTGTTGACCACTAGGCCTCCCAGATGAATAAGACATGGACTCTTTCCTTGTAGCATTGGACAAAATTTGGTTCTAGGAGAAAGACAAGCATTCTGGGCCATGAGACCAAGGGGAAAGTATAATTTGGAAAAAAAAGCCATTGAAACTGAGCCATATTTGTATACTTTGAAGATTGCATAGATCCCTGAGTAGAAGGTATGGGGTTGGTTAAGGGTAGAGTCATAAAATTCAATGAATACTATATGAGGTTGGAATTGATCCCAATTCTAGTTCCTTAAACTAAAAACTTAAACTACCTTAGTTCAATGTGAGACAGGACCCACTCCTGCCATGATCCTTTCTAAGCTTCTATGCTACTGGGGAAGTACTTTCTCGTCCCTATCCTCATGCTGTCTTTTGGTCCTTCATTAGGCGAAGCATTTGGACTGCATGCTTCTAAGAGTTCCAAGAGTCATGTCTTGGCACAAAAGAAAAGAACTTTCATGGGGGCCGGGCGGTGGCGCTAAAGGTAAGGTGACTGCCTTGCCTGCGCTAGCCTTGGACGGACCGAGGTTCGATCCCCCCGGTGTCCCATATGGTCCCCCAAGCCAGGAGCAACTTCTGAGCACATAGCCAGGAATAACCCCTGAGCGTTACCGGGTGTGGCCCAAAAAAAAAAAAAAAAAAAAAGAACTTTCATGGACCTTCTGTCTGTCTCCCAATATAGTAAATGTTTTACTGTATAGTAAATAATAAATTATGATTTGCCTCATCTCCATAATGTAGGCACCCTTACAATCCAACATTAAAAAAATGGTCAACAAAAGCCAAGATCGTGATTTACAGATGACTAGTTGCTAGAACCATGATCAGACTGTATATATCTTGGGACCAATAAAAAAGCCCTAGTATAGGGTTTGAACTACCACCTGCACAATAACCATGATCCCCAGTTCCAAAGGTCTGGCAGAGACAATTGCAATGGAATGGGGCTTCTGGAAACACAAAGAAAGACGCTATCCTAGGTGCCATTCTAGGTTCAGTGCAAAGACCAAGACCACCAACCACAGAAGATGGATTAAAATGACACTGTGGGAACAGAACTTCTAGAACCACAAAGACTGACTTCATCATAAGTCCCACTCCTGGACCTGTGCAGATACTGAGATCTCTAGATACAGAGGTCTGATTTTATCACCCAGGACGGAGCAGAAGTCTTCCAAACACCACGAAAGCACCACCGGGAGAGTAAATGATCCTGAACAGAGTCTATAGTTAATCCCATGACAATATACTTCAAGGGTGGAGAAACCCCATATCTCTTAAGCCAAGTGAATTCCTTTTCGAATGACCCCAATATTTACTGTGCCAGGGCAGGAGGGGAAAAAAAAGCAGAAAGCACAAACATTGTTTATTTTTATATATTATTTTTTATCTTCATTTATTATTATTATTATTATTAACCTATCTATTTTTGGTTGATTTCTTTGTTTTGGTGTGGTTATTGAAGTTGTTGTCCCCATTTATACTTATTTTTTTTCTCTTCTTGTTTTTTCTTTCTTTATGTGCTCTGCCATGTTTCTTATCTCAAGACCATGGCTTTTTTTTTGTGGTGCTTATCGTTATTGTTGGAGTCCTCACTGGATATTTGACACTTCTTTTTGTACTGGTGGAGTATTTAACCTTCTTTTTTTCCTTTGTCTCTCAAACCGATGATGAGAGCCTCTAAAGGATTCTGCCCATTTTCGGTGTATTAGACTTTTACTCAAGTTTATTACTTTTCTCTTCTTCAAACAAAACCACATAACTTGAACTAGCTAGTCCTGCCTCCCAGTTAGAGAGGGAAATAAGGGAGGCACCAAGACCAAACAGGTGCAAGACTACTAAGTAGTAGGCTAGGTACAGAGGGGAACACATTCTAGCAGCCCCGGGGGTGAGGGAAGAGGATATGGGAGGTAGGACAAAAACAGAGGTGTAGGGAGAACAAATTGGTGATGGGAATCCCCCCTGATTTTATGTAAATATGTACCTAAAATATTATTGTCAACAATATGTAAGCCACTATGATCAAAATAAAAATTATATTAAAGAATGGTCAAGGCCGAGAAAACAAAAGTACCATAAAATTTCACTCAAGTGGAAGAGAAAAAAACAAACAGATGAACTATACAGTAAAATAAGTCAAAGTATGATCTACATGACCATTCAATGATTACCTGAAGGGATAGAAAAGAGGGTTTGATGAGACAAAGGCAAAAATGAAAGGTGCAATAGAAATGTTTACTTTGGTAAACTCAATGTAATATCTACACATGCAGATTTTTAATGATGTGCTTACATAAACTTTATAATGTTAAGGAAACAAAATAGAATGCTACTTAATTGAAAAATAAATTTTGAAAAAGCTATTCAATGAAATTCTACATGGCATTGTGCACCAATAGAAAAATAATGATTTTATGAAAAACAATAATGAAAGGGGCACATCATTTATAAACACTACTTTTCTTAAGAAGATAAGTAATCAGGGACCTGAGTGATGACACAAACAGTACAGTGTCTGCCTTGCATGCACTAGCCTAGGACAGACCACGGTTCAATTCCCCCTACCCCAGATTCCATATGGTCCCCAAGCCAGGAGCGATTTCCAAGCGCATAGCCAGGAATAACCACTGAGTGTCAACAGGTATGGTCAAAAAACAAAAACAACAAAAGATAAGTAATCAGAAAATGCAAGATGTAAGGATACGCCATAGCTTTCACATTGAGATGCCTTCTCATCTCCAAAAGGTTATCTACTACCATTAGTTGACAAATAAATTATGAGTAAAAAAAAAAATCACAGCAACTCTTTATAGTCATTGGGGATGTAAAACAATGTGGAAACATCTGGAAGGTTTTAGAGTTCAGCATGGTGGCTAAAAAGATAGTACAGCATTGAGGGTGTTTGCCTTGCATATGAATGGCACAGATTCTATCCCTGGCATCCCATATAATCCACTGAGCATGGCCAGGAGTAATTCCTGAGTGCAGAGCACTTCCAGGTGTAGCCCCCAAACAAATCAAATCCAACATGTATTTGCCATATGGCCAGCATACATTTATCAACTCAAGAGACATGAAGAAGATACATATACACACAAGCACACACTTATAATAAATAGTTCACAGTAGTATTATCTTAATAGCAAATAAATAAATTAATTAATTAAAAAGAAGAGGAAAGGAAGCTCCCCAAATGTTGTGTAAGTGTTGAACAACAACAACAACAAAAAAAGCCAGAATCTGAAAAAAAAAAAAAAAACCCAGGTTGTGGCTAAAGAAACTGTGTATATTTAAGTGGATATACCACAATAAAATGCTACACAGCCATTAGGAAACAATGAAGTCATGAAATTTGCTTATACACAGATGGATATAGAGATTATTATGTTGACTAAAATAAGTTAGAGAAATAGAGATAGACATAGGATAATTCCACTCATTTGTGGGATATAAGAAAAGTGAGAAACAATGTGATAATAATACCCAGAGACAATAGAGATATGAGCCAGGAGGTCCATCCCAGGGTAGAAAGTTTGCAACAAAGAGCTGTGAGTGCAATTAAGAGTAGAAAAGAGTCTACCATGACAATGATAGTTGGAACTGATCACTGGTCAAGAACTGGGTGCTGAAAGGGGAGAAAGTGACATGCAAGGCATCCCTCCATTAATAATAGTGCAAATAGGGTCAAAAAGCAAAGAGAGAGGGGCCGGAGAGATAGCATGGATGTAAGGCGTTTGCCTTTCATGCAGGAGGTCATCAGTTCGAATCCCGGCGCCCCATATGGTCCCCTGTGCCTGCCAGGAGCAATTTCTGAGCCTGAAGCCAGAAATAACCCCTGAGCACTGCCAGGTGTGACCCAAAAACCACCAAAAAAAAAAAAAAAAAAAAGCAAAGAGAGAAAGCGAGAGAGCAAGTTGCTTGCCCTAGAGACAGGAAGGGAAGGGGAAGGGAGGGAAACAGGAGGCAGGAAGGGTGCACTAGTGAAGAGTGGTATACATTCTATGACTAAAACCCAACAAAGAAAAATTTTGTAACCATGATACTTAAATAAACAATTAATTAAAGGAAATGAAACATTGCTGTTCCTCCACAAATGCAATAAAAAAGAGGAAATATTTGTTCATGTTACAATAGGTAGAAATCTCCGAGCCATGACATCACACATAAGACCATATAGTATAAAGATGCATCTATTAGGAATGTCTAGAAAAGCACATCTGTGAGCCCAATTCCGGGGATGGAAATAGAAAGTAACTGTAAATGGGCCTCCCCAAATTCTAAATAGAATAAAAGAAATGATCAAAAATAAAATTTGATGCTTGCTGCTCAATGCCACATAGATACTAATCATCAGTGAACTGTGTGCTTCAAATGAGTAGATTGCTGGCATGCCAAATTGCATATCATTAACACTTCAAAAAATATAAGTAAATGCTGTCCTTTATAAAGATCCAATGAAAACCAGTTAAATAGGAGGAACTTTGCTGTTATCAGGTCCCAGCTGAGTCACAGGTTGTCACTGACATGCCTGGAGGCAGTCTGGAAAGGTAATGTTTCCTAGGTCCTAGAACCAGACCTGGGAGTCAACACTGGATATAGAAGCAAGGTTCTCAGGTCCTTTCTTTCAGACAGCAGCAGAGAGCAATGGGGTCTTCCTAAATACAGATTACTAGGCCTTGTTGCCAGCAATACTAGTCCAGTGGTTCTGCTTATTGCCAAAAATCTGTATTTTCCACAAGCCCACATCAGAGTTGAAGACGCATATTCCAAGAGCCCTATATAGAACTTTGAGTGTCATTTCAGTTCTGGGAAGTAGGGAGCCTACTAAAACCTAGTCAGCAATCAAATTGAACCTCAAAGGACAAAGAGAAGATTCTCTGGAAGGAGAAAGATGAGCAGAAGCAGCATCTCTGTACCCAGCTCAGCACTTCACTAACACAAAAGTGTTTACCACAGGAAAAGCTTTCTTGATCATTCCCTAATGGAGCCAGATGAACTTCTGAGGCATGTGGGTTTCATCTGCTTTATCTAGTTAATTAGTCATCTAATAATTCTGGTTTCTCACTGACCTCAAGGCCAAGTGAAGAGGAGGTGGAGTCCTCAATTCTTAAAATTTCTCTCTGATAAGTGGGCGCTGTGAGAAACCTTTGAGATGCCTGTTTGCCTCAGATCAGGAGCTCTTTTTTAGAGAGACAAGGGATCAGTGAGGAGCTAGAGGAAGTGGTAAATTGACTGGGTGGAGATTTGGGGATGAACTAGGAAGTTGCAAATGGATTGAAGGTCTGGAAGTTCTGTTGATGTGAGAAGAGATTCAATGGAATCAAGGAGGAAAATGCAGAATGTTTGAGGGGAAGTGTCTGGGGTGGAGTGGTGCTATCCAAACAAGGATTGAGAGGGGAGTGTTCAGGGAAAAGGGACATCCTCTCCCCCCAGTTTGAAATGGCAAAGGCAATATTGATGTCTAGGTGGCAGCTGCAAGTAAGAACCTGAAGCTCAGGAGACTTCCAGAATGGAATTCTAAGTATTTGCTTCCTGATAATAACTACTGTGGGTTCTTGGGACGGTCAAGGGAGAGGAAGAGAAGCAAAATATGGTGAACTCTTGACCTGTGTCATTATTATCACTTATCTCCATGCAGCACTGTCCCCAATAAGTGCTCAGGCATGTGAATTATTATTATCTATCTGTGTTACCAACTCTGATAACTATAACATCACACAGTGCACTTCAAAGTTGACCCATAGAAGAATTATACTGCAGAAACACTTTGGCTCAAAGTACAACTAGGGATAACAGTTCATATCATCAGTTATTGTTTCCAAATGAACTGGAACTCTTTTACTAAACACTTTTCCTGGAACTTCTTATTAAGCCTTTTCAGGATAGAAAGTTTGGCAGAAACGCTTTCTAAACTCCAAGTTCTAATATTTGTTACAAGATTTACATAGAGGGTAAGAGCCATATGCAATAAGAATTCAGATTCAGCACCCTTCGTAAAACACTCTAGAAGTTTCCTTAAGTTCTGGAGTTGGATCCAGTGCGATGCTTGGGATATTCCAATGTATGAAAAGTGTAATCCTTGGATATGAAAGAGTTGGGTGATAGATTTCAGTTCAGACTTTCTCTTCCAATCCCCATTTGCTCCTTCACTGGTTTCCAGCCTCCTGGGTCTACTTTCCTGCTTGAGTTTGATCAATACTGATAACAAAATCAGAGAGTTTTCCAACAGAGCAGCAGATCACAAGAACCCAGTGTCTTTGTTCTCAAGCCTGAGAACCAGAAATCAAGGAGTACCAGGATAAAAAAAAAAAAAAAAAAAAAAAGGATCTGGAAAAACGAATATTGGTAACAGGGGAAAGGGGACAAGAGGAGGCATGGGGGGGCCGGGTGGTGGCGCTGAAGGTAAGGTGCCTGCCTTGCCTGCGCTAGCCTTGGACGGACCGCGGTTCGATCCCCCGGCGTCCCATATGGTCCCCCGAGCCAGGAGCAACTTCTGAGCGCATAGCCAGGAGTAACCCCTGAGCGTTACCGGGTGTGGCCCAAAAACCCAAAAAAAAAAAAAAAAGAGGAGGCATGGAAAGGAAAAAGGAGCCACCAAGATGGTCGGTGGAGAAGAAATAGGCTCCCAACCTGCCTGTCTTTGTTTCACAATGCAATGCCAATGAGAACCCACAACCAGTACATAGAGGAGCTCAATGGAAACTTAAAAAGAGGATCAAAGAGACAGTATATGGGTAAGGTGCTTACTCCGCACACAAGACAACCCTGGTTCAATCCCAGACACTGCACATGTACCCTGAGCACTGCCAACAGGTAATCCCTGAGTCCCTTTAAGTGTGCTCCAAACTCTTCTAGCAAGAAAAGTACAGGCAACAGGGAAGTGGAGAGAACCTCTTCTTTGAAGTAAGAAGGTTTGGGGGTCCCTGCAAATGATAATGGATTTTTCTCTTTTTTATCCCCTCTCCCCCAAGAAGGGTCACAGATGAGGAATTTTGTAGCAGCAACACAAGTAGAAAAAAGTTCTCCACAAGAAACCCAGTCTGTTTGCAAAAGGAGAAGGGGCAAAGGTCCTGAGAGATTTTCCTCTCACTTTCCACTCCCTTTGGACCACTTTCAGCCTTCTACACTGTAGTACTGTGAGTAGCTAAAATGTCAAGAGGAGTACAGTTTTTATGGCCAGAGGAACATGACAAAAAAAGGTTCTCAGGGGCAGGATAATGTGGGCAGAATTCTAGAGAAGAGAGAAATTCAGGATATGAAGGGAACTAACATTAGACCTAGTCTTGCTCTTGAGTTGGCAGTGAGTGGGAGGAGATCCAACCAATGGTTCTGAGAAGTAAACTGCAAACATAAACCACAGTTTATGTCCAAGTTCAAGTCCAAGACTTTGTTATTTTATGGGACCTAAGAACAGCATGGCAAAGACTTTGAAAAATGGACTGAAGTTGTACTCATGGCCCAGAGAAGGCAAGACAGAAATGGGTTGATTGGTAAAACAAAACAAAGCAGAGACTTGAAAAGGAATCCAGAATTTCACAAATAGAATATACAAAATGTTCCCAATTCAAATCCCAAACACTGGGCACATAAATTTCTGCAGCTATGTAATATTGCACCACACACACACACACACACACATATGTACACACATATCTACTCACACAATCTACTCACATTTATCCATTATTTATTGTACTGCAAAAAACATGTTTCAATTCCATCCTTACAAATGTTCTTCTGATTGTTTCAACTATTGGAATACAACTTATAAAAACAATACAAATACCACACATTTTGGTAAGTAAACACAAAATATAAATTAATTTCCTCATTAGAAACCTCTCTCTGAATATTTTTCAAAGATGTCATACAATTGTGAACTGACAAATAATTAAACTGGATCAGAGGTGAACATCAAGTGGATCCTTATTTTTTTTTTATTCACGATGTCAGTACTGGGAAATGACACATCTATAAGGAAATATTGGAAGGATGAAATTCGGTAACAAGAAGAAATGTCACTTAATTTTCTGAACTCTGAAGTCATGTGCTCCGCATCACATGGTGATGTAATATAAAAAAAATTAGTCACCAGTGTAAGGAAAAACTGAGAAGCACTGTAATTGAGTATCTTTATTTTTCAACCAATGATACCGTTTTATTGAACTCAAAGGCTGGAATATATCAATTCAAGGGCGATTTAGAAATTCTACATCTTGGGAGATGGGGGACATTGGTGGTGGGAATGTTGCCCTGGAGAAGGGGGGTGTTCTTTTTTTTATTTTTTATTTTTTTGTTTTTTGGGGCCATACCAGTTTGATGCTCAGGGGTTACTCCTGGATAAGTGCTCAGAAATTGCCCTGGCTTGGGGTACCATATGGGACGCTGGGGGATCGAACCGAGGTCCTTCCTTGGCTAGCACTTGCAAGGCAGACACCTTACCTCTAGCACCACCTCTCCAGCCCCAGGGATGTTCTTTTTTATAACTGAAACCCAACAACAAACATGTTTGTAATCATGGTGCTTAAATAAAGATATTAATTTAAAAGTTTCTACAACTTTATGATAATATTTTTGGATGTCTAAACCCAGTTATGCTGAAGACTTACTCTTGACTCAGTGTTCAGAGATCACTCCCAGTAGGCTTGTGAAATAGATGTGGTTCCTGGAACCAAACCCAGGCCAGCTGCATGCACGGCAAGCATTTTATTACCTATACAATCTCTCCAGTTTAGATATTTACATTTTGGGGCAATGCAATTTGGAGACTTGTTTTGGGAACAGGCTTATTGTGCAGTGAGAGAAGGTGATTATGTGAAAAAGATGGAGAGTGTGGGCCCTCAGTGAAGGCCCCACTCTCGAGATTGGCCTTAGAGAAAGACACACTCAGGATGAGGATTTGGAAATGCATTGTTCCCAAATGCCTGTGCATTTGCACCTTTAGAAAGTTTTTATATATTGTAAAGCACACAGCTTGAAGACTGAGTAAGAAACATTAAGTAAGTAAGAAGCAGAAGAACAAATCCCATTTAATTCCACAAAAACTACAAAATCCTCTTTTGGTTCAGTCTCTCAATTCCATAATATTTTCAATAGATCTGTATGCAACTTCCATCCTAACAGACAGCTCAGATATCCATGAGACACTAAAAATAAGTGTAGACTGTTGGAAAAAAAAAAGAGGTTGCTGGGAAATAGGATTGAAGGGGGAAGGAGAGTGTCTGAAGTGTGAACTTAGAACAGCCAGAAGAGACCATAGGAAATGTCAAAAAAAATAATGAAGGGATGATTGTCCAAGCTATAACAGAGCCTAATGGGCTCAGCAGGTAAAAAACATACTTTGTGTGCTGGAGGACCAATTTGATCTCTGACCTTATATAATCTACTAAACAAAAGCCAGCCGTGGCCCCCAAGAACTGCCAGGGATACCCCAAACCAAAAGATAAAAACTTGTAAAGGTGTGTCCCTGAAAATCTCTAGCTACAGCTTTTATCATGATCAAAGATGAAACCAAAAGAAAGACTGTTTGTTTGGGCCCGGAGGTATAGCACAGCGGCGTTTGCCTTGCAAGCAGCTGATCCAGGACCAAAGGTGGTTGGTTCGAATCCCGGTGTCCCATATGGTCCCCTGTGCCTGCCAGGAGCTATTTCTGAGCAGACAGCCAGGAGTAACCCCTGAGCACTGCCAGGTGTGGCCCAAAAACCAAAAAAAGAAAAAAGAAAAAAAAAAGAAAGACTGTTTGGTGTTGGTGTAGTACAGCAGGTAAGGAGTTTGCCTTGCATACTGATGATCAGGGTTCAATGCCCAGCATCCCATATCACCCCCTGAGCACTACAAAGAGTAATTACTGAATGCAGAGCCAGGAGTAACACTGGAGCATTGCCAGACTTAGTCCAAACCACCCCCAAAAATATAAAAAAAGGAAAGACTGTTTAATTTACCAAAAGGCAAGCAACCCATTCAATGGTCTTTTCCACCAACCTACTTACTAGACCCGCTCTTCCGCTTCTTCTCACCGAGAGGGGAAAGCACAGTACCAGAAGATTCCCATAAGATGTAAAAGTTATCTTTCTGGTTCACTAATCTTTTATGGAGGTCAACATACAGGCCTAGAATGGACACCTCCAACTCCCTGTCAATGTGGAAACATGCATCCTCACTGGAAAGCTTGTTTTACCAGGCTATGGGGAATTTGATTGGTTGGTTTACTTAGTGTGGTCCAATCTGACAGTTTCTTTTGATTTCAAGTAAAAACATAATTTCTTTAGCTGATAGGAGTCTAGTGATGTGTCTCTGAGTAAAATTAAACTGAAATAAGGTAGAAACTGATAATGACTACCTCCTAAATGGATTCTTGGAGACCTAGGTCAACACTTAGGGTACCATCTTCTATTCTCTCTACTTTCATTTCCAGAGACTCCTCTTCGCCTCCCCAATATTGTTCACTATACTGGGCATGGAATAATCCTTCAACTTCGGTAATGATGAATAATCATGAATCTCAGAATTTCTCTCTATTTTCAAATGAACAGATGCCAGGTTAAAATGCCTAAAAAACAATGGGCTCAATGTTACTGGACCAATCAAATTAAATTATACAAGAAATATGGGATGCCCAGAAGGATACAAGTATCACAGACCTATCAAAGGCACTTGAAAAATACTTAGGAACTGTTCTGAAAGTCAGAACCTTTAGATTTAATAAAGTCATTCTCGGGGCCGGGCGGTGGCGCTCGAGGTAAGGTGCCTGCCTTACCTGCGCTAGCCTAGGAGACGGACCGCGGTTCGATCCCCCGGCGTCCCATATGGTCCCCCAAGCCAGGAGCGACTTCTGAGCGCATAGCCAGGAGTAACCCCTGAGCGTCACCGGGTGTGGCCCAAAAACCAAAAAAAAAAAAAAAAAAATAAAGTCATTCTCTATCCACCCCAAATCCAGGTGAGAAAAAGGGATGCAGATGTTCCCGAGTCATTAGGTTAAGTGGTTCTACTGTAAACTTTGGCCAAACTTTAATTTTTTGGTTTCTTGGCCACACCTAGTGACACTCAGGGGTTACTCCCAGCTATGCACTGAGAAATCGCTCCTGGCTTGGGGGACCATATGGGACACTGGGGGATCGAACCGAGTTCCTTTCTAGGCTATGATGGGTACCGCTCATGCAATCACTCTGGCCCCAGGCTAAACTTTTAAATCAGTATTTTTTCATGCTTAGGACATGAGAAAAAATTGGGTCAAGAAAGGAAAAAAACTGGGTATCACTCTATCTTTCATCTTTCTTTCTATATATCTATTTATTCCATCAGTTTGTGTAAACCAAAAGGAGAATCAGTATTTTCTTTTTTGGTTTTTGGGCCATACCCAGTAGTGCTTAGGGGTTACCCCTGGCTCTGCACTCAGTAGTTACTCCTGGCAGACTCAGGGGGCCATATGAGATGCCAAGAATCAAACCTGGGTCAACCACTTACAAGGTAAATGCCTTATCCTCTGTGCTATCACTGTGGCTATTTTCTTCGAGTTTTTTTTTTTTTTTTTTTTTTTTTTGGTATTAAAATTCATTCAGGTCTAGACAGCTAGTTCAAGTAGTATAGCTCATGGCTAGAATGTTTGAAGCCCTGAGTTTGAACCCAGCACTGAATGAAGCTCCCCAGCCCTTATCCTATAAGACCAGCAAAATGGCCTTGGCAGACATGAGCATCACTGCCTGAATAGCATCCCATCACTGGGCCTGAACACAACAATACAAGACGATTTCATATAGAGGAACTCACACACATGTGTACCAAGATTCGTGGAAAAGTCTTTCAAGCAGCACTCTTTGTAACAGCAAACCATGAGACCCATCCAAATGCATGTCAATAAGAGAATGGAGAAATTAATTATGTGATAATTGCTACTAAGGATTATAGAGCTACATGCAACAATATGGGTGATACTTTTATTTGGGGGGTTCACACTCGGCAGTGCTCAGGGGTTACTCCTGGCTCTATGCTCAAAAATAGCTCCTGGCAGGCTCTGGGGACCATATGGAATGCTAGGATTCAAACCACCCTCATTCTGCAGGCAAGGCAAATGTCCTTCCTCCATGCTATCTTTCTGGCCCAATATGGGTGATTCTTAAATGCTAGTTTCATTTTAACTTAATTTTGTTTCTTTTCCTGATTTTTTTTTGATTGGTTGAGGTTGTGATTTACAATACTGTTATTGGCGGTTTCCAGGCATATAATTCCAACACCACACCCCTCACCAGTGTACCCACTTCCCTTCCCCAAAGCTCTCAGTACCCTTCCATTTCAACACTTTCCTACCACCACCACCAGCTCAGTTCGTGACGTTTAGTTCTTCAGTTGTGTTGCCTTGGGCTTTTTATTACTAACTGTATTTTTTTTAAAGTAGAAAAACATCAATTCATTTTATAAATCCAAAAATCAAGTGAACCTAGGAATTCAGATCTGGGAATTAGTACATTCCCAACAATATAACATAGTGGTTGGGAGTATATGTCATAAAGCTGTTGCTCGCAGGGGTCCTCAAACTTTTTAAACAGGGGGTCAGTTCACTGTCCTTCAGACTGTTGGAGGGCCAGATTATAGTAAAAACAAAAATTATGAACAAATTTCTATGCACACTGCATATATCTTATTTAGAAGTGAAGAAACAAAATGGGAATAAATACAATACGTGGCCCGTGGGCCGTAGTTTGAAGACCCCTGCATAGTAAAACTAGGGAATATTTTATTGTAACAGAAAATTCAGGGTTAACAGGGTCATTAGAGAAAATCAGTCCAGTTCAATTATTTTTTTAGCTTTCTGTTTATTTTTCTTTGGCAACTTCATTTATTTGGGGGGGGGCATACCCCGTGACACTCAGGGGCTACTCCTGGCTACGCATTCAGAAATAGCTCCTGGCTAGGGGGACTATATAGGACGCTGGGGGATTGAACCACCGTCTGTCCTAGGTCAGCTGCATGCAAGGCAGCTGCGTCATCATCCCAGCGCCTTTTGGCAACCTTATTAAACTGTAACACATACATACAATTTGCTTATTTCAAGTGTAGAATCCCAGGACCAGGGGCCGGCGAGGTGGCGCTAGAGGTAAGGTGTCTGCCTTGCAAGCGCTAGCCAAGGATCAGGACCGCAGTTCAATCCCCCAAAGTCCCATATGGTCCTCCCAAGCCAGGGGCAATTTCTGAGCGCTTAGCCAGGAGTAACCCCTGAGCATCAAATGGGTGTGACCCGAAAAAAAAATAAATAAAAGAATCCCAGGACCAGAGATATAGAATAGGGGTTGAGGTGTTTACCTTACATGTGGCCAACCATGGTTCCATCCTCAGCACTAAATTGGTCCCCCCAAGCTCTGCTAAGAGTGATCACTGAGCACAGAGTCAGGAGTTGTCACTGAGCACTGCCAGCTATGACCCAACTCTCCCTCCCCTACCCCAAACCCTCCAAAATATATGTACAACTGAGACTAGGGGTATAGTTAAGCAGTAGATTATATGTGTGAGACCCTGGATTCAATCCCTAGCATCACAAATGAAACAGAAAATAATGAATGATCCCAAGCACCACATGGTCCCCAGAACACTGCCAGAAGTATCACCAGGTTTAACACCTCCCCAAATTAAAATAACAATAAAAGGTACAACTCACTGAACCATGCAACTATAAACAGCTCATTTTAGAACATTTTCATTACCTCCACAAGAAACTCTAAACCACTTAACTTCTCTTCCCTAAACCCCAATCCTCATCCCTAAGCAATACTAATCTACTTCCTATCTACAGATTTCCCTGTATAGGATATTATCCTGTGAATGAAACCACACAAGATACAAACTTTTTGACTAATTTACTTATTCTTACAGTGTTCACTCGTATTATATCAGACATTAGTATTTTACTCCATTAAGTTTTTTTTTTGTTTGTTTGGGGGCCACATCTGGCTGTTTACAGAAGTTATTCTCAGCACATGCTTAGGGGATCACTCCTGGGCCACCCACATGCAGCCCTTTGAGCTACTGCCTAGTCCCCAAAACGTCATTCCTTTTCATAGCTGATTAATATCCTATTATCACTCATCTGCTGATGAACATTTGAGTGGTTTTCAGTTTTTGGATGGCAAAAAGAGTGCTGATTTAAATACCTGCGCATAGGTTTTGTCATAGAATATATAGAGACAAATGTATACTTGGTGTATAAATGCTTTCATTTCGTCAAGGGTAGACATACTTGGAGTGATGACTTCATCTGGGCAACTTTATTTTAAACTTCTTAAGACACTTCAAATATGTTTTCACAGCAGCATGACCATTTGACATTCGCACCATTCCAGTTACACAGCAGAAATGTACTCATTCTCCACTTTTTTTTTAATCAGTTCTTATTATTATGCGTTCTTCTGATTGTCACTGTTAGAGAGGGTGTGAGAAGTTTAGAATCATACTGATTGATTTGCTTTGCTTTTCTCTGGTGAATAATGATGTGGAACATCTTTTCATATGCTTATTGTTTATCTTCCTATCTTCTTTGGAGGATGTCTATTATTGAGCTATTAATCTTTTGTGAATAAATTAAAGGAATTCTTTATATATAAGTGCTTTAGCAGGTATATAATTTTTTTTTTTGGTTTTTTTTTTTGGGGGGGCCACACCCGGTGACACTCAGGGGTTACTCCTGGCTATGCGCTCAGAAGTCGCTCCTGGCTTGGGGGACCATATGGGACGCCGGGGGATCGAACCGAGGTCCGTCCTAGGTTAGCGCAGGCAAGGCAGGCACCTTACCTCCAGCGCCACCGCCCGGCCCCCAGGTATATAATTTTTAACTAATTTCTAAACCTATAATGGGACCACAAGTGACCATCTTGTATAATGTGCATAGCTGGGTTCAACATCATAAACTTCTTTTTATTTTATTTTATTGTTTTGGGTCATGTCCAGTGGTACTGAGGAATTATTCTTGGATCTGTGCCTAAGATCATTCCTGAATGTCTTAGGGGACTCTAGGGGTCAAGGATTAAACCTGAGTCAGCCACGTGTAAGGCAAGCACTTTATCTGCTGTACAATTGCTCCAGCGCCATACTTACTGGTATTTTAAATATATACTTATAAATATACTTTAAATATTTCTAAGTATACTTTAAAATATACTTTGAAATAAACTAAAATGCATGTAATATTTTTGTTAGTTTTGTTTTGGGGGTATTCAGGGTTTACTCCTGGATCTGCGCTCAGAAATTGCTTCTAGCAGGCTCAGGGGACCATATGGGATGCCGGAGAATGAACCCTAGTGGGTTTGCAAGACAAAAAACCCTTCCCACTGTGCTATCACTCCAGCCTGTTGTGTAATATATTTTAAATTACTAAATTAAAAGAAAATATTCACACATAAATACCTGTTAAGGAATATTCAGGGCAAAACAAAACATTATAGTGCCCCTAATTAGTTAAAGCTACACACGAAGGCATTTAACCTACCTCTTGAGTAGGATTTAGCATGTTAATACTTTCAAAAGATTACAAAACTGAGACAAATGGGGGAAATGGGGCAGAGACCTTGACAAGTTGAGGGAACAGCATGGGGACATTGATGGCGGGTCTTAGGCACTTTGTTGGCATAACTGCATCAAAGTCATAGCATTAACAGTATGATAAATATGTAACCTAAGCTATACTGATATAAAATTTTTTTCAAAAGATTCTCTCTCCAGGGACCAGAGCAATAGTACAGCCAGTAGGGTGTTTGTCTTCAATGCACCCAACCTGGGTTCGACCCTTGGCATCACATTAGTCTACCAAGCCAGCCAAGAATGATCCCTGAGAGGGTGAAGCAACAGCACAGAGGCGGGGGAGTGTTTTATTTGCACATACCCAACCTGGGTTCGATCCCCAGCATCCCATATGGCCCTGGAGCATGACAGGAGTGAGTTCTGAGCACGAAGCCAGGAGTAAGTCCGAGCACCACCAGGTATGTCCCCCCAAAAAAAACAAAAACAAAACAACACACAAAAAGAAGGATCCCTGAGTACAGAGCCAGGAGTAACCCTGAGCACACCAGCTGTGCTTCCTCACCCACCTAAAAAAAGTTCCTCTCTGATCACAATGGCGATGGAAATAACCTCTAGTTAATAAATTAAGCCCTGCAAACCCAAACTCTGCAAACCCAAAATTATTTTTACTTTGTTTTGTTTATTATATATTTTTATTTTATCTATTTTATTTATCTCTTTTGTATTATTTGTTACATTTGGTGATACCCCATCAGTACTACAGGCTGACTCTATCTGTAGTGCTCAGGAATTATACCAAGCAGGAACATGAGGTTAAAATCACTAACCCCAATCTCCTATTTGTAAAATACACACTGAACCTGTTGAACTATTTCTCCAGCCTTAATTTTTACTTTTCTTTTTAAAAAGTTGTTGGTACTGGTTAAAGTGATATGAGTGTCAAATTTCAGTATCCATAAATAAAATGAAATTCAGCCCCAATTCCTTATGGATTGAATCTTGCTAGGCTGAGACCCAAGGGGCTTGAAAAGCTCATATATATGATATATATACATACTTACATATATATATATATATACATACTTACATATATATATATATATATATATATATATATATATTTGGTTTTATGCCACACCCAGCAGTGCTTTGAGGTTTCTCCTGGCTCTGTGCTCAGGAATCACCCCCCAGCAGGCTCAGGATGCTGGGTATAGAACCCTGGTTGGCCACAAGCAAGGCAAACAAACACCCTCTCAGCTGTACTATAGCTCCAGCCCCATATATATTATTGATTATCTAGTCCTTAACTTTAAAACCTGGCCAAACCTAATGCTATATCGATAAACGAATGACTTCTCTTTTCCAGGAAAACCAATCAAAAACCATTTCCTACTTGCCAAGAGCCCTCGAACTTTCTTATTGTCCATCCCCTTTTCTCCTTCTGTTTAGCAAACGTTGATGCGACATTTTGGTTTTCGTTTTATTAAGAAAATTTTAGATTGGCGGATTCAGGAAATCATCTTTTCTTGCATCAGTATCTTCAAGAAGTCATACGCCTCAGCACAATCACAGTGTTTAATTTTCAGCAAACTTAATGTAGTTAATAAAGCTAGTTTGGTGCTACAGAAACTACCCCAAGCCCTTCCATTACCTTCAAGAGTCTCGAAGTCTTATTGGAGTCTATTAACTACAAGAACAATGTACCCTGAAGTCCCTCCACAGTTGGAATCCCACATTCCAAATCTCACATAAGGGAGTTTGGTTATTTTACCTCGAATGGCCCTTACATGTTAAAAACAAAACAAAACAAAACAAAAAACTCTGCAAACGCTATAGAAATACTCATTCTGCAAGTCCACCACTTTATGACCAAGGATGCTTCATCTTTTCATTTTTAATTTTTTTTCTAAATGCTTCCTTCCACACTTTGGTCCTATTCCTGCTTCTTAGTGTCATCACTTTATTTCTACTCATTATGAAATCAGGCATCATTTCCAATACAGCTTACTTATGGTCTGGGACCCCAAGAATGAACCTCGAGGCCCATCTGCGTCTGTAAAATTAACCCTATAGTGACCATTTGGTTGTTTCTACAGAGTAAAAGAACAGAGATCCTGCTGGGGTGGGGTGGGTGGGTGAGGGGGTGTGGGGCTGTCTTCTGGGGGCTGCCTCTCCAAGCTTCCTTCGCCTCTCTGCATGCTTCAAAAGTGACTCAATATCACTGTGAAAGATTTGTTATTCACTTGGGTCACAATAAAAATCATTAAAAAAAAAAAAAGTGACTCAGAGCTCCAAGTCAGGTGCTGCTTTTTGGAAAAGCCAGATTTCTTGCTTTCCAGAGCTTTCTCACTGAGGTGACAAGGGCCAAGTGCAGTCCAATGGCACAGCCACCCCCCCTAGGCCTCCTCTCCCACTGGGGGGGCGGAGAGGGAGAAGAGGGGTTCAGAAACTAGAAGCCAAGACCCTCCCCAAAGTTAAACTTGACCTAGCGGGCTACAAACACCACTCAGCGAGGCCCCGATCGCCCGCCCCCTGCCCCCCATTGAATCCCTCCTTCCACGCGCGTTACCCCAGACTCTAGGGGCGATCAGCAGTGCCAGGTGGGCCACGCGGGTCCCCTGCATTCTGGGGTCCCCTTTGCACAGCCTGTCCCGCGCGCTGCACCCCCAGCAGCACCCCGATCCCCTTCCCCACCGCACCCTGGAGCGCAACTTCGGAGCGCGCGTGGCTGCGCGGCTCCCCGACTTGCACCCCCGGGCTCCTTTGCAACCCCGGGAGCGATCCGGACGGTGTCAAGCTTACCTGCTAGGGTGAATGGGGGGTACCCCGAAGTCCGTGCTCGGCTCGGAGGCCACCGTGCACCCTACCCTCCTCCTCCTCCCGCAGCCCTGGGCCGCCTGCTCCCTCCTCCCCCAGTGTCAGTCACGCAGCTCCCGGGGAGAGTCGCCGGCGGCTTCCGGAGCTCCAAATACAGCCAAGCAGAGGGGGAGCAAGCGGGGAGCAGAGCCACGAGGGTGAGGGGTGGAAGTCAAGGGGAGCCGGGAGCACTGGAGGTGGCAGATGGGCCGTGGGAGTGGAGAGGGGGCGACCAGGGCGCCCAGAGCTTTGCACAAGGGCTGGTGGCTTCCCAGGGACGGAATGAACTCGGTGCAAGAAAATCCTAAAAGATGCGATAGGCTCTTGACCCCCCCGCCCCCCTTAGAATCTCCCTAAAGCGGGTCCTCCAAGCCCTGGGTGGAGAAATGATGAATTAAGAAGCCAGGGACCCAGTCTGCTTGAAACCTCCTCCCACCCCCCACCCCCCAAACCCCAACACTCAACCATCAAGGCCCTGCGCCTGGCCCCAGAGGGGGACAGAGAGTTCTTCTTATCTTTTCTAGGTGTCTGGATCCCAGGTGGATCGGTTTTTTTGTGTTTTTTTTTTTTGGTTTTTGGGCCACACCCGGCGGTGCTCAGGGGTTACTCCTGGCTGTCTGCTCAGAAATAGCTCCTGGCAGGCACGGGGGACCATATGGGACACCGGGATTCGAACCAATCACCTTTGGTCCTGGATCTGCTGCTTGCAAGGCAAACGCCGCTGTGCTATCTCTCCGGGCCCCAGTTTTTTTTTTTTTTTTAAGGTCTGTTTTGCATCCAAGGTCTTCCTAAGTCACAAACTAACTGTCCCTCTATTTATTAAAATATTTATTTAGACCACCACTCTTATCCCCATCCCTCAAGAAATCTGCTGTGTTGTTGTTGTTGTTGTTTTGGTTTTTGGTTTTTTTTTTTGAGCACCCGGCAGTGCTCAGGGCTTACTTCTGGCTCTGGGCTCAGAAATCGCTCCTGGCAGGCATAGGGGACCATATGGAATGCCAGGGATCGAACCCTGGGTCAGTTTCAGGTAGGCCGCTTGCAAGACTCCCTCCAGCCCCAAGCAAATCTGCTTTTTAGAATCTGGATGTTGGGTTATTTCTCCTTGATCAATAATTATGATCAAATTGGAAGCTTTATTTTATTTTACCATACTTTGTTTTTTGGTGAACCCAGAGGGAAAATATTGATTTTTTTCATTTTCATCAATTTATTTCAATCTGAAAAAGTGGAGTTGAAGCTTTTCGTTGAATGAATGCCAGGAAGATAATTACAGGCAAGAGAGAATGGGGTGAGGGTGGGGGGAAGAGGATGTAATTGATACTTCTTAAAGCACAATTTTCCCAACTAAAAAAGCAGATGGCTGTCTAGGAAGCCAATATTCTTTGCCAGAGTTAAAATTGCATCTACAAGGCTTATTCTGTCCCCATAGGCCACAAATTAAACGAAGGTCATTCCTATTATACAGCACTCTTGTTGGCCAGCAGTGATGATGTCTCCTGCTTCTTTTTGTCTGAAAAGAAGAGAAATAAAAGGACCTTAAAGCATGGACCAATAAATGCAGGTGCGGGGGGGGGGCACAGGGGTAATAAGGTGTTGCCTGGCATGAGGCAGACCTAGGTTCAATCCCCAGCATCCCATATGGTTCCCTGAGTCTGCTCAGATCCATTAGTGCAGATCCATTAGTAACCTCTGAGCACTGCTGGATGTGGCCCCAAAACCAAAATAAATAAATAAATGCATACAGTGGAGCTGTATCTAAGTCACTGTCTTTCTTATCAAGCTCGTGCTCTGCATTTGTTGGGCTTTCTCTGCATTTATTCTGAAGAATGAGTGGATGGATGGATGGATGAATGGATGGATGAATGGATGGATGGATGGATGGATGGATGGATGAATGGATGGATGAATGGATGGATGGATGGATGAATGGATGGATGGATGGATGGATGGATGGATGGATGAATGGATGGATGAATGGATGGATGGATGGATGAATGGATGGATGGATGGATGGATGGATGAATGGATGGATGAATGGATGGATGGATGATGGATGGATGGATGGATGGATGGATGGATGGATGGATGGATGGATGGATGGATGATGGGTGGATGGATGGATGGATGGATGGATGAATGGATGGATGAATGGATGGATGGATGGATGGATGGATGGATGATGGGTGGATGGATGGATGGGTGGATGGACGCGTGGATGGGTGGATGGATGGATGATAGATGAAATATAGTTTTATTTATATTTATGTCCCTGTAATACAAAGTAGTATATATGTTTCCATGAGACTCCATAGATTCATAGGATGCTTCCAAATATCCAATCAAATCGCTATTTATTTGGCTTAGAGGCTAGATCCACATTGCTGGACTACTTACTCCCAACTCTACTGGGCCAAAGGGTTGGAGGGGGTGGGGTTCATCCACCATCGTACTCTGATGGAACTTGGACCTCCTATATGCAAAATTTGTTCTGAATCCTTTGACTTATCTTCTCTGGCTCTCTTGGTCTTCCAGCATTAACTTTAGTAAATACCCTTTGGCATTTTCTTCAACTAAGTGTGCTTTGTATTGGAAGATAAAGTGTTATGACATAGAAAGGAAAGTAAGGCACAAATCTTGTCCTTATCTTCCTATATAGCAGAAAGATGAAACTATAATAAACACAGACAGTTCTAAGAGAATGAGGAACAATTGAGAAGTTAGATCTTTTATTTTATTTATTTATTTTTTTTTGCTTTTTGTTTTTTGGGTCACACCTGGCAGTGCTCAGGGGTTATTCCTGGCTGTATGCTCAGAAGTTGCTCCTGGCAGACTCGGGGGACCATATGGGATGCCGGGATTCGAACAACCGACCTTCTGCATGCCTTACCCCCATGCTATCTCTCCGGCTCTGATAAGTTAGATCCTAATGCAGAATAAATAGTTTGCTTTTAGTATTATGGATCAGAGAATGCTTCCTATTGGAAGTGAGAGGAGAATCTTAAAGCAGAAATAAAATAGTGAGAATTGATACTTATCCTGAAGATAAGGGAACAGAAGGCTAGAAAGATGTAAAGGTATGGGCAATTCATAGAGGGTAATAAGTGTTCTTGGCTGGAAGGCACAACCCAAAAGAGGAACATTGACAATTTAGGAACAAAATCATGAAAACAATGGTTAACTGGATAGGATATAGGATTGGGAAAAGACAAATAGAGAAATCCCCTAAGAAATAACTCACTATATGGAAGAGTAATGGTGGTTTAACCATTACTTCCTTCAGCCAATAATATCCACCTGGTATGTGATCTATCCCAGAATGGAACCATCTCTTCCTCAAAGCTTCTCCTCAACTCTTTCACTTTTCTTTCCCCTATTTTCCAGTTGGACATGAAATACCCAAGGAAGCAAAGACTATGTCTCTTTTAGAGGTTCAAAGCTATTTTCCCACTGTTGATGTAGAAAGGTCATTGAATTTTTGTGTTGACACGTTATTCCTTTGTAGTATTCATTTGGAAGAAGGTGGAGTTGGGAGGAAGAAGACAGAATTTGAGCTTCTCTAGTCTTTTTTGGTCCTGGAGATTCCAACCCCAAAGCCTGCTTTTCTCCATAGCAGATGGTCCCCATTTGAACAGAATACTGGTAATCTCAGGGCCTTCACTATCTCTCTCCTCTATTTTTTTTTGTTTGTTTGTTTTTGGGCCACATCCAGTGATGTTCAGGGGTTACTCCTAGCTATGTGCTCAGAAATCATTCCTGGCTCAAGGGACTATATGGGATGCCAGGGATCGAACCCAGGTCTGTCCTAGGTCAGTCACATGCAAGGCAAATGCCTACCACTGTGCTACTGCTCTGGTCCCTCTCTCCTCTATCCTAATGTTCTCTTCTCTTTCCCCCTTGTCCATTTTTTATATTGCATGTGAATCCATGTTTCCTTTCTTGCCTGAGCTAACATTCTTCTGTTTCCATCTTGATCCCACAAATCTAAATTTCCTGCTCTTTATTTATTTTATCCCTCTTCCAGCTCCCACCCCCAAATGTTCCAAGTACTTCCAACTAGGAATTGACCTGAGCCCTGATTTTTTTTTCCTGGTGCAGGGAGTTGATCTTTTACTTGGTGGAAGCGTTACAGAGTAAGGCAGAACTGACCCTTTCTGTCACTTGTTCCCTCACCTCCATTGCTTCCCTTCCCTTCCCTCCATCCCCACCCACAGCTATGACTTCTGTGACTACACCTTTCTCTTAGCAACATTATGCTAGCCCATGGAAAATAATCCCAGGTGGCAGCTCACAGTCCCTTTTTTTCCCTTGTGAAAGATAATTAGTCATTCTTTTGATGGCTCTGTCCACCCACAAACAGCGGAGGGAGGGAGGAATGAGACTGAAAGTTGCTTGGCTGCACTAGAAATAGAAGGAAGCAAAGGTGAGCATTAATAACCATAGACACCAGCACCACAGACACCCAAAAGGACACTTTTGACTTGTTCTGTGAACAGAGACTCCTAACTTGGGCTCCCTAGACAGGCTTCACCAGTTAGGGAGTGCCACAGATTGTTTTTAGATTTGATGCCTTATCAGAAATGACCCACAGCTTTTTCTCTGATTGTTCTGAAGTCATCTAACTCTAAAACTGGAAGCAGATCTCAGAAGCCCAAAATATGGAAGCACGAAGCCTTCTCTGTCATGTCCAGCATTACAGACTCAGGTGAAGGACTGGTCCTCCTGAGTACAGGAGTCTTGCTCAAAAGCGGGGCCCCCCCCCCACCAGATTGTGTAGGAGCTCTTAGTCTTTCCATAATATTTTCCCAAAGAGGGTTTTGCAATGGCAATATCTAACTCAGGGGAATTACTGCTAATTCCAGGCACAAAGGACATGTGGTGAGTAAGAGAAAAATCTATGAGAAGACCAAGGGAACTGCTGGGCACCACACAAGCACTAGGGCATGCCCATAATAAACTACTTTGTGGATGCAATTCTCTAGTTATTGTTGTTGTTGTTGTTGTTACTAGAAATAGATAAGAAGATTGGTCTTAAGCCCAAGGATCCTTTTTACATCCCACTGGCTTGTAGGAGTAATACCCAAGTAATCCTATCCACATCAATCTCTTCTTTCTTTGAGTAGCTTTGAAATGAATAGGGTATGCTTAGCCTTCAAAGGGAATTACTCTCATTTTATTATTATTCATTTCTTTGGTTTTTAGAGCACATTCAACTGCACTTAAGGACAACTTTCACTCAGGCAGTACTCAGGGAAACCATGCCTTGTTGGCGCTCCCTGTCCCCGCCCTTTACATTTTACTTTATACATTTTTTGGGAGGTTAAATATTAGATTACACCTTCTTTTACTAAAAACAAAGATCATCCCTGGTTTGTTGGTATCTGTTGGTTTCACCCAAAACAAAGATCATCCCTGGTTCCTTTATATCTATTTGTTTACAACTTGGTTTTACCCCAAACAGAAATTGGCTGACATGTAATTCTGGGCAGGATTGGCTCAGGATAGCTTGGGCTATCTGCCCTTACTCTGTTCTTACTCCCCGACCTATGGGTAGTCTCTGCACTCAGTAAAAAAAAAAAAAATGACTGTCTGGCAGGCAACTGGCTCTTGACACAAGGTAGAAGATTGCCAGAATACCTATGTTTCACCCTCAACCAGGTCTGAATTATTTCATGCAGTAACTCTGTTTTAGATTCATTCACCTGGGGTTGGAGATACGGGACTTGGGATAGGTTTACAGTTGAAAACATCTATCTGGGGCCCGGAGAGATAGCACAGCGGTTTGCCTTGCAAGCAGCCGATCCAGGACCAAAGGTGGTTGGTTCGAATCCCGGTGTCCCATATGGTCCCCCGTGCCTGCCAGGAGCTATTTCTGAGCAGACAGCCAGGAGTAACCCCTGAGCACCGCCGGGTGTGACCAAAAAAAAAAAAAAAAAAAAAAAAGAAAACATCTATCTGAATCAGAAATGTATTAAGATGTATTCAGAGTTACATCAACCTATATTTTTGGGGGGTTCCTAAGTCTCTCTATATTTAAGTGTTCCCAAATTGAGACCCTGTATGTCTCAAATTTATTTTATATTATTATGCCAAGAAAAGGAGTGTTCATACATATTATCTTCCTCTTGGCACATGTCAACCAATGACCCCACTTCTCCTGGGTCAGGGGGTGACATCCTCTGCACAGCTGCACACAGGGCCCAAACCAAGGACTTTTCACTGCACATCATCATGTTCAGAAAGCATTGTCATTGGTTTACTTCCTGGAACAATTCTAGACATAAAGTCAGAGCTTGGAAAAATAGATGGATTTGTCCAGAGTAGTACAGAAAATAAAATTATTGCCAGGTTTGGCTTCATGCCGAAGGCTTTTTGGCCAAGCTTAGGGGAAGATGTGGCCTTCGGCTGCCCTAACAGCCTTCTCTCTTCTTCCTCCCAGACTTCAGGGCTATCCCTGGCCGCCTGCCCAGGGTGCCAGTGTGGTGGTTGCTGGGGAGGAGTTTAAAGGGGACCCCAGGCCTCCCCAGACCCCCACCCTGCACAAGAGGGGCAGGCTAAGGAAGTCGCTGGCAACTTTCCTTCCACTCTTCCCCATTCTCAAAAGTTTATATAGATTAATAGGACATCATAGAATTTAATCCACTTTGCATTATACAGAATGTAATATGCTTTTCTTCCCCCTTTGGGTCACTACCTTTCGGCACATTTCTAGTCCTTTACCCACCCATCCCACCGCCTATTACCCCACATTTAACCCTTTTTACCATCGGTTCTTGACTCCTCACAAGCAGATCATTATCCTACTCAAGCAGCTGCCAAACAGCTCCCAAAGTGGAAAAATAGACTCTCAGACTGAGAAGAAACCAATACTCTTTTGCTATTGATCTACTTTCAGTAGCCTCCTTTCCTTCACCTCCCTTTCTTTCGTACAGGTGCTTGCTTCCTTACTTGGTTTCTGAGAAGTTCTCCCCCCCCCCCCCCCCCCCCCCGCCCACACACACACTCAAAGACATTTCCTGATATAGGACTGCTGGGAGCAGTTTCAAAGACTCCAGAAGACCAACTTACAGACCAAAGTCCTGGAATTAACACTCCCCCAACTATTTCCAAAGACATAAAAGGGACATGTATATCTCCCTTGAGTATCTTAAGTGTATTCCCTTAACAGCTATAACTCTTATTGAATATTCTCTCACATAATGACAATTTCACCCATTGTTTTTGTTTTGTTTGTTTGTTTTTGTGATCTGTTTAATGGGAATTCTCTCAGAAGAGCCTCTGTTTAGAGTTCATGTTAGAGCCAAGTTATCGGTATTGTTGGACTTGTTCCTTAGACTCCCATATGCCAATAATACCTTGTGGCATTGTCCCCCTTTTGTATAGGCACATTAAAATGGAAAAACATACATATGCAAATAAGTCCTTATCTAATAGAGATACGAACACAAATTTTGTAATGCAGTTGGGGCCTTACACCTGAACATGGTCATAATGACTTGGCTCAGCCTCATAGGAACAGGCATTGCCCATATATACACCTCTGAACCATGGATACCATCTACTGAAACATCCACAATTGTCTATAACATCACCAGAAAGAAAACCTCTACCAAGGAAGACCCTACCGCTGACCTGGCATGGACTTACTCCAAAGAGGGTTCTCTTAACAACTAGATGACTTATTAACAGGCAGGGCATTGCCCGCTAATAGTAAGGTGAAACTAGAGGACACTCAACAGCATCCTGACTTCAATGAAGAAGATGCACAGAAACCAGAATCTTTCACTACAGAAACCTGACATCAACAACAGTGAATCTGTGAAAAAGTTTTACCAGGACCACAGAGAATGAATCAGGGGTAGGACAGCCTAGTTTCCTGGAGCCCTGAGTTGGTATTATGCCAGAAAATTGCAGTGGTAAGGTCTCCTTGTATTTAGGCCAAGGCTTTTCCCTTCCATTTCCCCCATATTTTGCTGAGCCTATGCAAACAACAATTGCCACCCACACCATTTTTACTATATTTTTTAACTCTCATCCTTTAAAAAATAAACAAGAACTTACTAAACTTTCTGCTAGTGCTTTAGTGAGTCCATTGGTGATTCAATGATTTTCAAAAATATATTTGCCACTGAACATTTTCTTTCCTTTCTCACCCATCTCTTTAGTTTTCTTTCAATTTTCTATTTTTTAATCATGTTGCTTTTGGTCTTCCTGAAACAATTGTATTATAATCAGTTATGCCAACTATGTGATACATTTTCATCAATAAATAAAAATATTATTAAAAGCTGTTGCCAGGTGTTTAATATTTATTTTGATTCCAAGTCATTTAATTCAAAACCACTGGGAGGGAATAGGATAATGGTTTTGAAAACAGAATTAATGGAAGTCCAATTCAGACATTTAGAAACAGCCTACAGCTGATAGATTATCCAAGAGAACTGAAGAAAGCCAGAGGCCACTTAGCAGAGTATATAAGAAGTTAACAGTGTGATAACAGAGTGCTTCTAGACTCCACATGTCAAACAGGCTTGAGAAGGTGACAGGACTTAAGGTCAATGATTACACAAGGTCAAAAGGAAAGCATGCTTCATTGTCATCTTCATATTGTATTCTAGAACACAAAAATATTCATGTTGTTCTATCCAACATGCTGGTATTTACTTTCTTTTGCTTCTTTTCATACCTTCTATTGAGGTGCATCGGTAGTTTGATTGGAATTTACAGGAATAGCCAAAATAGAGAATTGGATTTCCGTTGTATACCATGGACTCCTCTCCTTTGTTGTTGTTCTTCTGATCATAGCCACACTTGGAAGTGGAGCTCTCACACTTGGTTGTCATGAAACAGGGATGCACACTTGGTCAAGTACCAAGAATCATGCTGGTGAAACTGAGAAGTCACACCTGATGATGGCTAAGGTGTTTTCAGAGGTAGAACTTGTGGCAGTTAGCTATGATGAAGAAAGACAGACCTGGATATAGCCTAGTGTCTACTTAGAACTTAGTTCAAATTATAAACTTTATTAAGTGATGGATAGATTCAGCAGCTACTTAGGCATTAAGTAGATACTTGTTACATTGAATATTCTCCTAGTGCATTCCAGTAGAAAGTGTCCTATTATGTTTAGATAGGTGAAATGCCTAGGAGAGATAATATGCCTTCTTTGTTCCAAGTATGAAAAACCATAGCATAATAGTGATCTATTATGAATTTTTATTATATTGAGTATATCAATTATTAAAAACTACTAATTTCTAAGTATTATATGTTGTAATGTTTTAATACAACATAATACTTTATATTGCTTATGTAAATATAATTATATAAGTACATATGATGCATAGTTAATAAGTACATTCTACAATATTTATATAGTATATATGTTATATTATTTTTATACCATATGATATACAAAATATTTATGTGGTAGCATCTATCCTGATATAGTTTATATTTATGTTTATTTTATGTGATGATGTAAGTATATAAATAGTACTTAGTAGAATTAATTCAGTATGTTTAATTCATAATAAAATAAAGAGTGGGTTGATCAGCAATTTCATGAAATCTCAAGGACAAATGGAAAATTTCAAAATAATTACTCCTTCCAATCAGGTATATTTCTAGGCAGGGCATTTTTTTTTCAAAGCCAATTCTGGTTATCCAAGTTTCTGCCTGTTTTCGTTTGACTATCATCAACAAAAAAGGAAGAATTAACTTTAAATAATTTTCCTAGCTACATCTCCTACTTGGAAATTAGTATTCTATTGAGTATGTGGATTCCTCAGTTCTTTAAAGTTTCTTTTTCATTCATTTATTTATTTATTTATTTATTTATTTATTTATTTATTTATTTATTTATTTATTTATTTATTTATTTATGTCTTTTATAATGTTTCTTTAAGTTAAAAGAAAACAAAAAGGCAGTGAGTGACCTAAAAGGATCCAGTGGACAGCAGGGGAGGGGATCTAGCCCTAAAGAAACCAACATTTACATTCTAGTAAACTGATACCATTTCCATTGGAAAAACAAACAGTAAGAGAGATGTCAGCCTTGAGCCTCTTTCTGGAGTCTATGGATGCCATCCAACTGTTCTTATTAGATGAACTCTCTCTGAGAGAGTCTCTGAGAAGTCTCACTCTGAGAAATCTCTCTGACAGAGACCCTGACACTCTTTAGGTGTCAGATCTACATGGAATTCAGCTTTCCCCACAGGGCCAACGCACCCAGTTCTGGTCAGAGCAGTGAGTATGTGTCTCTTCTCCCCCACACTTCCCTTCTGAGATTATCTCCCTGGTCTTGTGACTAAAGGAGAAAATAACTCGCCAGCTGTCTGTGACATTCTCAGCTGCCAGCCCAAGAACTCGATCATAGTGAGGGAAATTCCAGAATTAAGGATGAGTCCGAGGCACATGTAAATCCCACCACCCAGACTTCTGGGGATAGTCACAAGTTTCTCTGCTCACACCCCCCTCACATACACCATCACTGGTGTTTAGGAACCCCAAAGGTTCCTAAACCTACAGTAGTCTTGATCTCTCTCGCTCTTTGAGCTTCTTCATGGTTTTCCTTTGGCATGTTTCATTGGGGCCCTTGATACTTGGGCTTTATAGAACATATAAAGGCGGCACAGACCTTGTTTATTTTATGACAGTTCAGAAACTCTAGGTCTTGTTGACTTTGTTAGTAAGAGGAAGGGGGCAGCCATGTCTAAGGAGCTGGGAGTTTGCTCCATGTGTCCCTTTCTCCATGTTTTCTGTTTGTTTGTTTGTTTTTGTGGGGAGGCACAAATCTAGCCATGCTCTGTGGCTATTTCCAGTGGTGCTTGGGATCGAGTACAGACGTCCCTCATATAATGTGTGCACTTTCAGCCATCACCTGGCCCTGTTTTCCCACTCTTAAGGGGTGAATAGGACTGAAAAGAGAATGGAAGGACACCTTGAATACTCCTGGTTGTTTATATAGAGAGGGAGGGCCAGGAAGAGGCAACAGGAAAGGTGTGTGGGATGTGGGATGGTAGAGATAGAGAACAGAGACCAAGCAGGGACTCACTCTCAGTGCCAGAGTTGGACATCCATGAATCTAACTGGGCTGGGAGTGTCACCTGGGGGTGGGGCTGGGGAACTGGAATGAGCTGGATGGATAACTTCCCAGTCCACCATCCATGACGACAGGACAGACCTTACTAAAGGCTAAATCTAGGTGGAAAGAGCCTGGAGAGGGTCAAGCTTTGTATTCTTGTTTTCAGGATAATAAAAGCGTGAGGGGTTGGGAGAAAGTAAAGTGGTTAGGGCACAAATGCCAGAGACCTGGGTTCAAGTCCAGACACCTTATGGCCCCTCTGACATCATCAAGTGCAGCCTGAAGGTCTTGGGTACCACTTGGAACAAACACATTACCTCCTTGGGTCCTGGCACTGAGTAGCCAGTTAACTAAGTATTGCCAATGAGGCCCAGACTCTCTGAGCACTGCTAGAGACCCCTTCCAAAAATAATACATAAATGATAAATAAATAAAATTATGAGTGATGCTGGAGTGAGCTCTTGACCCTTGAGCACTACTTGGGGGTCAATTTTTACCAATCGGAAAGGGAAATTCTGTAGCAGCCAACAGGATACAGGTCATGGTACTAGTTTTCAACCCTGATGAAGGAAACTATGGGATTTAAATCCAAGTTGGCTCTTTAAAAGAGAGTTTCTTTTCTTATTTTGCATGAATATGCAATGCAGCAGTGAAATTCATCCTCTGTTCCACAACACTCGGTACTTGCAGGTTTTGAATAGTTTACTATGACCTCATAAAAGATGTCAAAAAGATCTGTGGAGTCAAGCCAGGATGCCCACATTCAAATAAAAGGAAAGGTAGAAAAGTGGAATAGCGGTATGGTGTCATACAGACCATTTTAGTACGATTTTTGCCTGAATTATGGACATATTTAGAAGAAGATTCAGCTACTGAATGAAGGTGTTTAGTGTTCTGAAAACACACTTTAAAATCTGATAGCCTTATTTTGTTCATTTAATCTAAATTCTACAACTGAGAAGATACTCCAGTGATGGCTTTTTTTCTGAACTTGGGGTGTTTTGCATAAAAGCAGAACTGATTATTAATAAATATGGCAATGGAAAGAAACTAGAACCCTAGCCCTTTTAAAAAAATTATTTTATTCTATTTATTTTATTTAAGAGCCTTCCAAGCAGTCTTCGGTGGACTCTGGAATTATTCCCATCAATGATCAGTGAACTGGGCTTAGATCCAGGACACTGGAGGTCATCAGATCCATCTCTGCAGTGATCAAGAGAGCCAGGGCTCAAATGAGACTCCTTGTCTAAAGGGCATGTGTCTCTGACCCTTGAGCTATTACCCCAATCCCCTATAAGCCTTTTAAACTCCAAATACAATTGATGCCAGCAGGTCATCATCTTGCTAAAATGTGTATTTCATTTATTTGTTGAGGAATTGGGTGTTGGGTCACACCTGGTGAATTCAGGAGTCATTTCAGGCTCTGTGAGTAGGATTCACTCCTGCTGGTGCTTAGGGAAAACCAGACAGTATAGAATTTAAAGTCTTGGCCTCTTGCATGCAAAGTTTGCTTTTCACCCCCTTTGAACTATCACCTCAACAAAATAATACTGGTTTGTTTCTTTTTTTGCATCTGTATGAAATACTTAGTATTATTTTTTGATCCAATCTAATTCAGCCCCATAGATGAAACTTCTTAGGAAGCATAGCATCTTTGTCTTCTTATTTGTTTCCAAATATTCATTGAGACATCCCCACCCCCACCTCCTACCCATCTAAATACAGAGAAGTGGGTGCAAATTGGAGCAAACACTGACACAGATCTGCATTTTTCAGGATCCTTCAAAGCCTAAAGTGAGAGTTCCATGGTCTCCCACAGAGTGGCCCAAAATAGCCAATTTTCCATGGTTCACTGGAAAATTGGCATTTACCAGTGTGGGAAGCTTATTTATTATGTAAGAGTACATTCTGTAGATAGTTTTTCAGCTGGGCACAGGAAATCCAGCTCGAGTGCCCAAGTCTTAGATCTCCTCTTTCCTTGGTGTCAGAGCAGAAATGACCAAGTTGGTTTGGAACCTGCTACAGGTTGACTGTTTCTGAGTCACATTAGCTATGTCTTTCTTAGCACAGGCTACCTGTGCTGCTCAATAACCCTTCCAGATCCTGGTTTTAGAATTCAATAGACAGAGCACATTTCTTTAGGTATCTGAGTTCAAACCTTGCTTGTCAAAGACCCTTCCACAACCCTCCCTAGAGCAGTGCAACACCAGAGCACTTGCTTCGAGGATGATGGAGGTGTTCCACTAAGTTTGATTTGCAAAGTATAGTTGCTTCATTGGAACCAGTTCCTGGCCCTAGATTTAGAGGTCCTCACTCCATTGCTACAAATCCTTTTGATTATCCTTCAGTGAAGACAGAGCATTAAGTCAATAAGTCAGAGAACCAAACAAAACAAAATAGTTCTCACAACTGCTCTTGTGCAGCTCTATTCAAAATGTCACAAGATGTGTGACTATTATAATTCATTTAAATTAATTATTTTATTCAAAGAAATAACCACTTTAATAGTCAATTAATAGTTAATTAATTCAAACTATTACTTAACAGTCAATTAATTCCAACAAAAATCAGATGATATGGCCCTGGCTCTCTCTCTCTCTCTCTCTCTCTCTCTCTCTATCTATCTATTTATCTATCTATCTCATCTCTCCTCTCTCTCTTTCCCCGGGGAACCTTTCTTTTTTGTGACCAAAAGTGAATAACATATCTTTTACAGTAATACTTTAGGTACATAGTGACAATGAATCAGGGCCATTACAACCACCAGGGTTGTCCTCCCTCTATGCCTTTTCCCAGTGTGTGTCCCATATTCTGTCTGCTCTACGTTCAGAGATCATTCCTGTCAGAGATCTAGACAAATCTATGGAATACTGGGGATTGAACCTGGATCAGCTGCATGCAAAGCAAGCACATATGTTTAATATATATATATATATATATATATAATTTTTATTTTGACCAAAGTGGCTTAAATATCTTTCACGGTAATATTTTAGGTACATATTAACATTGAATCAGGGGAATTCCCATCACCAAATTTGTCCTCCCTCCACCCCCATTCCTATCCTGCATCCCATATCCCCCATCCTCACCCCCCGGGCTGCTAGAATAAGTGGTCCACTCTGTGTCTAGCTTACTATTTAGTGATCATACAACTGTTTGGTCTTGTTGCCCTCCATTATTTCCCCCTCTATCTGAGAGGTGGAACTAGATAGTTCAAGTTATGTGGTTTTGTTTGAAGAAAAGAAAAGCAGTAAAATGGGGTAAAAATTAAATAAGCTGAAAATGGGTGGAGAACCTTCTTGAACATGTCATTTTCTTTCTCTTCATATTTCTCCTTTTTTGTGTTTTTGTTTTTGGGTCATACCCTTTGACACTCAGGTGTTTCTCCTGGCTCTTCTCTCAGAAATAACTCATGGCAGGCTGGAGAACCATATGGGATGCTAGAAATCGAACTCAGGTCCATCTCGGTCAGCTGCGTGCAAGGCCAATACCTTGCTGCTGTGCTATCACTTTAACCCATCTCCTCGTATTTCTCAAATAAACTTACCTTTGTTATTTATTTCCTTCCTTGTGGAGTCCAGCTCCTGGGTGAACAGGGTTTGAGCAGGGGTGCCATGAGAATTAAGAAAAATAGATAGACATAATGTAGAAAAGCTTGGAGTCACAGAACTCCCTGGCTTCGTGGACTGAGTGCCCAGACTGTCCTCCACATAGGAAGCTAGGAAAAAAATCTCTGCAGATTGTCTTCCTCTAGGAGAGATGGCAGACAAAAGAGTCAATGCTGTACCCTCAGCAGCAAAACAGCCTTTGCTGATGCCTACGTTCAGGTAATTCAAATTAAAGCCCTGTTTTAGCCACTCTCCATGGCCTATCAACTCTCTAGCTAAATGTATTTATTTCTTGGATGCCTTCATATACAACACTTCATAAAATTATTTCCTGTTGGGATACCACCAGAAAAGAAAAGATTCAGGGCAGAAGTAGGACTGATTTTCCTTTTTCTGCAAAAAGCAATTTCTTGTTTGAGCCTCAATCAGACGGTGGGGATTAGTTTCTGTGCTGTGAAGATCAAAGTGGGATTCAGCACAGCTTGAAGCTGGCCACATGGAGCTTGCTATCAAAAAGAAAGATTAGGGCAGCCAACCAGTATAGTGTGCACATATTCCATTTGCCTGCCTCCCCTTCCCATTTCCTGGAGAGCATCACATGGACCCAGATGCCACAACCTGCTACCTTGTTCCTCTAGATCATCACCTCACACATGTGAGACTGGCCCAAAGACATCACAAAAGACAAAATCAATCAGTGTTGGTGGGGATGTGGGGCAAAAGGGAATCTTCCTTCACTGCTGGTCAGAATGTTGACCGGTCTAGTGTTTTTAGAAAACAATATGGACACTCTTCAAAAAGTAGAAGCCAAGTCCCATAATGACTCAGCAATTCCATTTCTTGGTATCTAACCCAAGAGCTTGACACATTCAGAAAAGACATTTGCACTCCTATGTTCATGACAGCACTATTCACAATGTAAGAGCTAAAAATAAAGCTAGGATAAGCTAGGTATGATAGGTGTGATTTATTAAGACTAACATGCTTTTGACTTCTGTTTTTGCTTGTTTGAGAAGTCTAGTTGCAGGTTGCAACCATAAGGTATAAAGACTAGGCCTAAAGAGGTAGTTACACGCCCAGGTCTAGTCTTATTATGCTTCCCCTAGACCCTGAGCCCTATTTGAGATGTGCTGCAGCGTGTGTTATAGATTTTGCTTAGAATTAACTGTACTTTGCTTGCTTGTGAAGTTTAGTTACAGGCTGCAATTATAAGATAAAAAGACTAGTCTGAAGAGGCAGTTAATTCCTGGAACCAGACCTTAGGGGCTGACCATCAGGTGTGCCACGTCCCCTCCCCTAGCTGACCCTCAAGATATCCATAAAGAGCATTCCAGCACAAGATATCTTAAGTCACTCCCTCCCCCTGTTAGCCCTTGTAACTGTGTTACCAAGGAAACAAGACCTCCACCCTGCCAGATCAGGACCACCCCACCTCAAGGGCCATCTGGAAGGTATATAGGCCATTTCTTTACATACTATCAGGATGTAGACTAGGGTGACTGACATCAAAGGGAAGTTGGGATAGGTTAGGAATTGCACCTTTTTCAGCTTTCATTATTGTAGTGGTTCTCAAATAGTGAGAACACTGTCATAACAAGCTAAGCCCCGTGTTTATGTCTCTGTATGTCTCTGGAGCTGAGAGTTGCTGTGTCCTGCTTCAAACCCACATCGAAAAGCTATGCATTGCAAAATGTACTCATTGTAGCCATTAATCCAGACATCACCTCTGATTAAAAAATCAGCTCAAATTATTTTATATATTTTTGTTTTTCAGGTTGAAGTTTTTTTTTTTTTAATAAAGATACTATTTACAGTCGCACGGGGATGTGAAAAATGTTTTCTTCTTCCTAGGGGGGCATGATAGAAAAATAATTGAGAAGCACTGTGTTATTGGATGTTTTTGAGTTGTAACAATTGTGTGAACCAATGAAATGTTTGACGTTTGAAACCTTATCTCATATGAATTACTATAAATGTTCTGGGTTTCTAAGGCTCGGGGTTCCACTGGTGAACCTGCTGCATCAGGAGACAGTGGACCCCAGAGCTCTGGAGGAATAAACCTCGCTGTGCTGATTGCATTCTCTGAAGGTTTGTGGTCTTTATTTGAGAGGGTGGGCTTGAATGGACCCTTTTAACAACAATTGCTAAACTTGAGAAAACAGCCCAAGTGTCCAAGGACAGATGACTGGAGAAAAAAATATGGCACGCAACAGAAAATGGAATTCCACTCCACTTTGAGAAAAGATGAAATAATGCACTATGTGGATGAATTTGCTGAATGGGTTTAATCAGAAGGACAAGTACACATACCACAGTGCTTAACATAAAATTTCAAGTGAACAAGCAAACAAACAAAATTAGATAAATAATGAACTCATCATTAGAAACAATGCAGGTAGTGGCTACCTACTATTTGGGTACAATATAGTATTTAGATACCCTACAGGCTACTGGAACACAAAAGGCTGAGATGAGAAAAGGACTTCACCACTTGACTCAATTACCCTTGCTAGTCACTCCTTCCTCATTACTAAAAGTTTTTTAGTTTTAAAAACCACAATCATGACATTTAAACTTGTCAGTTTGACTTCTAATTTTTTGTCATGTTGTTAAATGATGAGAAAGTCACTTTTCTGATATTGTTAGAGGTTCAACTTTTGGAAGGGAGGTGAGAGGCACATCTGGAGGTGCCCCAGGGACACTCTGTGGTGTCAGGAATTCGAACTAGATTGGTGGATTGCAGCCACATGCAAGGCAAGTGCCTTAACTTCTGAGCTATGTCTTTGGTGCTAAGGGTTCGACTTTAAAGGCAATTTTCATAATACATCTTGACATGAAATAAATTGCATGTAAATAAAGTAGACAGTTTGATGTCTTTCACATATGTGGACACTTGGGAAACTCACTATCATCACAAGGATGCATACTGTTGTTCTATCTTGGCAATCTCTCATTTACCCCTCCACATGAGATTTTCCTATTTCCAGGCCTCTACTGATTTATTTTCTGTTATTATTTACAATCTCTAGAATTTTATATAAATGAATCTTTATAACTAATATTTTTATTTGTTCGGTATTTTTTCACTGCAAAAATATTTTAAGACCTACTTTGCGTGGACTTTTGTTGATGTTGTCGAGCAATATGTCATTTCACACATATCCTTCTACATGTTGGATGGACTATTGACTTGTTTCCAGTAGTGGCATTTACAAATAAAGTTGCTGTGAACGTTTGTGTACAAATTTTTGTATGAAAATATGCTTCCCTTCCTTTCAGGCAAATGTCAAGGAGTAGAATGAATGACTGTCATATGGTACAAGTATTATAAAAGTTGTCAAGAAAACCATCTAAATGCCTTCCAAATTAGTTGATTGATTGAACCATTTTTATATTCGTTCCACCATCATTGAATGAGAGTTCCAGTTGTGCTATAATCTCAGCAACATGTTGTTTATTACTCCTTTGTAATTTTAAATATTTTAGTAGGTATATCTCATCATGTTTAGGGTTCAATTTTGAAATTTAAAAAAAATCCACACTACTCTTCTAAATTTTATTTCCTTATTTAACAGGTGTTTTTTACTTTTTAGGAAACCCTATCATTTATTTGGTTAGTTTTTCTTCTTTCTTCCCTCCCTCTCTCCCATCCTTCCTTCTTCCCTTTCTCCCTCCTTCCTTCCTTCTTTCCTTCCTTCCTTCCTTCCTTCCTTCCTTCCTTCCTTCCTTCCTTCCTTCCTTCCTTCCTTCCTTCCTTCCTTCCTTCCTTCCTTCCTTCCTTCCTTCCTTCCATGGCACATAGAGTTAAAATGTTGGCAGTTGCATCTTAGTTATTCAACATTCCAATACCCATCCCTTCACTAGTGTTCATTTTCCACCACCAATTATTTCTGTTTTCTTCTTGTCACCCACAAGAAGAAATTCACAAGAAAAATTTCTCCAGAAGAAATCACTTTACTTTAAAAACAATTTTTCAGGACTGAGAGAGTAGAGCATTAGTCTTTCATGCAGCCAAACTGGGTTCAATCCCAGGCATCCTATATTGTCCCCTGAGCTAACCAGAAGTTATCATTGAGTGTAGAGCCAGGAGTAAGCCCTGAGCACTGCTGAATATAACTCAAAAAACTATTTTTTCTTTTAATTTTTTGGCCCACACTGCCAATGTTCAGGGTTTACTCCTGACTCTGTACTCAGAGATCATTCCTGGTTGTGAACACATACAGGGGACAGTATACAGTGCCAGAAATCAAACCAGTATTAGCCACATGCCAGGCAAGCACTTTCACCATTTTGTACCTATCTCTAACCCTAAAATAAAAAGTTAAATATTTTCCTTTTTTTTTTTTTGTACCTACTAAAAAATTTCTTTTTAAAAACATATAAGTGGAGCCTGGAGAGATAGTACACCCTGGCACATAAATGAATGAAGGTTACTAAGACCTCGGGGATATCCAAGTGCTTTAATTTAGGATCTATTATGATGACAGAAGACAGCAGCAGTATATTTAAGCTTTGATAGATATAGTGCAAGTCTAATCGTTGTGAGCCACCTATAAAGGGTTCAGATTGGCCCGACCTACAGACAAGGACTATATGGAGAAATAGCATGAGGGTAGCACTGGAGCCAAGGGCTGGCTCACTAACCTGGCATGCATAGCACATCAATTTAACCCTCAGCAACCCATGGTCTCTTGAGCACCACAGGCCAAAGCACTGGTGGCTCCTAATACTAATGGAGTAACATGCTCCTCTTCCCCCATAAACCAACAAATCAAACCAAATCAGTGGAGTGTGGTGAAAGAGAAAATGGCAAAGTACAAAAAAATTAGTCTTGGGGCCAGAACGATAGCACAGCAGTAGGGCATTTGCCTTGCACGCAGCCGACCTGGATTTGATTTCTGGCATCCCATGTGGTACCCTGAGTTTTTTTTGAGCACAGGAGCTAGGAGTAACTCCTGAGCACCGCTGGGTGTGGCTCCAAAACAAAACAATAAAAAAGTCTTGTCTGTCTATATTTTGCAGGCAATTGGCTGTGCCACTTAGTTACTGCTGTGTGTATAATCATTTTATTGATTAATTGATTGAATAGACTTTTGTTGTTGTTTTTCTTTATTAAGTTTTGCGATTATAGCTTTAAATGCTCAGGAGGTACTCCTGATTCTTGGTTGCTCAAGGTGGTGTTCTGGGGACCATGAAGTATAGGAAATTGGGTCCGAGTTTCATGTGCCCAGCTGGGAACTATGTCCTGAGGTTTTGCATGACCCATAGGAAATAGCCTTTTGCATATATTTTACCCCAGTGGAATAGTTTCTTGCCACAAAATTGTCTTTAAGCTGCCACTTCCAAGGAATTCATACTAGCCTCCATGATTACTTCAGTTTAAAATGCAGGCAGGAGACAAATCTCAGGGGGGCAAGAGGCAGATTTCAACATACAAAAAGTAAAAAGCAAGGAGCCGTATATTGTATCAGGTTTCTCCATGTGGCTTTTATTTTTTCAGTCAAGGAATATATTTACTTGGATTCTTAATAGATTCTGTCAGTCATCTACCGAAAAAGGTAAACCAAGCAATAACTTTGAAAAGAGGAATCAATAAGTCAAAATGAGCATCTATAGAGGGTAATTGGTCAAGGAGGCTTTTTTTTTTTCTTTTAAAAAAAGGTTCATTTTCTTCTCAGTTCAAAAAATAATTCTGAAGGTTTGAGAAAATTGCAGCACCATATACAGGAATAGAAAAGCAGGACAGAGGAACTATTTGAGGTGTGGTTGGATTTGTGGGAGGCAGTATAAGGTGAGAATTGACATTTAGAACTTCTGAATTTGGGGTGAATAAAGAATAACCAAGGGAATGTTTTGTAGAAATGCTCGGCTGCTGCAAGACTGCAAGGGCCCACGGGGACCAGCTGCTAGGTGGGATCTCGTGCCCACCCAGGGACATGAAGTGACTGCCCATCCAGGACTGAGAGAGAGAGAAGAAAGAAGCAGAAACCAAATATACTTTTTTTTCCAAGTATACTTTTTTTTTTGAGTTGTGTAGCCCTTTATTAGCAACTAAAATAGAAGGTATCTGTTGTACAACATATATAATAATGGACTAGAACTGGAGATTGATTATATTCTAATACAGGTAATTTATAAATGCATTTTATTAAAAAGCTTCCACCCTTTGTTTGTGTACAATTTTGCAAAACTATTCTGAAAGCGGAATATATGTGCACAAGTCTGCAAAGAGTGCAAATTTAGGATATGGCCAATGCTTTACAAGTTCCTTTCCCAAAAACAAACAAACAAAAAAACAACAAACTTCTCAGGACCTTGACAACTGTCATCCTTTTTTTGTTTCTCTTTGGATCAAGATTTCCTTGATGCCAACCTTTCTTCCACTGCCCAGAACTAGAAAGCATTTAAAATGAGTTGGAATTAAAGGAAGGACTACACCTACTAGAAAAGGAAAAAAGGAGGAGGGGGGAGGAGGGGGAGGAGGAAGAAGAGGAGGAGGATGGAGGAAGAGGGAGGAGGGGAAGAAGGGAAAAAGAAGGAGGAGAAGGAAAAGAAGAAGAAGAAAGTTCTATTAGTTTGAGGTTTCAGAATCCCTCCCCCAAACCAGGACGAGGGTTAGGCTGGGACCCAGGCAGAGAATGAGGATGTGCAGGCAGCATCCCTGAGGACTCCAAGCTTCAGTGGACTGTGAGTGCTCCCGCAGCGTAACTCACGGAACTGTCATGCCAGTTTCTGCACTGGCTCGACTGGGCATAATTCAAAAAGGAAAAGCTCATATTCATTCCGTTCTTCTGCAGCTCTGTAATAGCGTTTAGTAACACCCCAATGGGATGTCTTCCACATATAGTGTTATGGTATTTCTTCAAGTAATTGCTAAAAGATGCAGGGTCTAGTTGTTCTATAATACTCATACCCATGTTATCTAGATGTTCAATGGATTTATATATCTCCCCCTGGGATTCATCATAGTAACTGTAAAGGAACCTTTGACCCCAATGGCAGAAATCAGAAGAAACCACAAAGAGATTACTAGGATCCGCTAGATATTTACTGAAGAGTTTTCCGAATTCCTGTTCTTTTGACTCACTCAGAGCTCCAACCAGTACAGGAATAATGGTAAACTCATCCTTATGGCTTTCCATGGCTTTAGCTGTGTAAGGCAAATGCATTTCGATACTGTGTTCGTCTTCATCTGTCTGCAGAGACATGCGTTCAAACATCCCTGTCTTCCAGAGTTCTCCATAAATCTTTTGGTCTATGCGGAGGTCGTACAGGGGGGTCCTATATATGTCCACGCTAGAAAGGGCGCAGCGGGAGAGGGGGACGTGATGAGAAGGCCCGAGGATGAAAACTCTCCGGGTGACAGATGGGTCCACTTGCTTGTACGCGTGGGCAGCACAAGAGCCACAGTACGTGTATCCTGCGTGGGGTGCGATAATGGCTCTTGCGGGTCTTTTCGTAGACTGGGCTTGAGAAAGCCAACCTTCTAGCTCGTGGCTGGCTTCGCGGCACACCACTCGGTTGGACATGTTGGAGCCGGAGTTGCCTGGGTGGGTGATTGGGGATGAATTGAATGAGTGGCCGGGCCCAGGCCCAGAGGAGGAGGAGGAGGAGGAGGAGGAGGAGGAGGAGGAGGAGGAAGAGGAGGAGGAAGGGGAGGAAGTAGGGGAGGAGGAGGAAGGGGTCCAACTATACTTTTAATTCCTCCTGGAGTCTGAGGCCTGCTGCTGACACTCAGGGATTTCTGAGAGAGTGAGAGACAGAGAGATTCAGAGAGCTAGACAGAGAGACAGAGATACAAAAGACGGGCAGAGACAAAGAGACAGAGAAAAAGAGAGATTAACTAGCCAGAAGTGGCCAGTGGAGACCTACATTCAAAAAAGAAAAAGCAAGTAATAGCTTTCTGATGCTTCATCTCTGGTCCCTTGTACCATAGCAGGTGCTGCTCCTTTCACACTCCTGGACTTCCCTGCAATTGTCCAAGTTTTTCCTTTTATACCCAGCAAGACAAGATGGAGTATTCAAAGGCTGTGTCCAGGAGGCGTGTCCAGGTTCAACTGTCAGTACATTGGGGTATTCAAGGGGAGTGTCCAAGTCCAACTGCTATTACATCAAAAGGAATGGAGTTATGTGTGTGTGTGTGTGTGTGTGTGTGTGTGTGTGTGTGTGTGTGTGTGTGTGTGTGTGAACTCAAGAGAGCATTCTGGGACAGAGATAGAAGCTCCTTAAGACACTGTTGGAGAAATAATAGTTGACATAACTCATTATATCTCTAAATTCTGGCTTTACAAGATCAATGAGCTTCCCTTGCATATAAGGAAGAAGTTGACAAGTGAACCTCAGGGAAGTCTCTGATTTAAATTTGGAATCCCAAAGAAGAAAAAAAGAAAAGGAAACACAAAGTTACAGCAAACAGGAGCCAGGCAAGATCAGCATTAAAGGACCCAAGGAGAGAGGATTCAGTGATGTGGGGGTGGGAGATGATGGAGATGGGGATGAAAATGTGGCTTCAGCCACCTTAGACAAAGCAATTCTCAGAATGAGACAGTAATGGCAGCACTTCCTCCAATCAAATGAGGAGGGACGGAGTAAAGAATAGCTGACAATGGAAAGCTTGGCTGGAAGTAAAGGAGGAAGAGGGTAGAGTGAGAAAATGTCCAGGGATTTGTTATCTTGAACCTTTGAATTCAAGGTGAGATGAAAGAGGGTGAGATTCAACCTGTGGTAGGAGATTGAAAGAGACTGGTTAGAAAAATGGTGACTATAGGGGTAAACCACTTTGAAATGGGGTTAATAGAAAGATGATTTGAGAGGGGGGAAAGTGGACTATCTCTTAGCTGGAATCTGAACTTTTCAGAACAATTAGTGTTTCCAAATGTGAGTCGACCCAGAGCACTAGTTCATCTCTGTCTTTTCAGGGAAGAGGGGTGTGTGGAGCACTGGAAGTCTCAGAGGTGAAGGTTAAACTTAGAGACTGGCCACACAGAGGGAAAAAGAGATATTGAAATCAGGTGCATGCACAAAGATTCTGTCACTTGGACTATTTACATCTTATTGTATATCTCTGCTTTATTTGTCAATAAACATGAAGTGGCTCATTTACCTACATTGTAACCCTACATTGACCCTATATCATTAGTTTCAGCTCATTGGGAAGCTGCATTTTTAATAAGAAATAGAAAGAATGGAAAGTTAATGCAGCATTATAAAAAGTCTATAGTGAAAGGTATTGATATCCTCTTGCATTGTTATATGCTTCATTGTGAAAAAATGGTTTAAAGTTTGTCTTTGATGGAAATAAGAAAAGCAATAGCTGTAGCAAAGAGTCATTAAATTTGTAAAGAAATTTAACCTCAAAAGAAATGATCACTTAAGGAAAATTTCTATATTGAAAGGATGTCCATTTTTCATTGTAGTTGTGAAGATGTTTAAGTTTTTCTCTCACCAATGTTTCTGACAGTGAGAAATGCAAGAATCATTAAAGCACATGTGGATAGAACTGGAATTTAAACTCAGGACATTGCATTTGCCATTCGAGAGTCTTAAAACACTGAGTCATGTCCTAGGCTCCTGTTTTTTAATTTAGACTTTGTATGTTTGTTCATATTTGCTTTTAAATTAAAATAAATTTTCTCTCTTCACTCATATTTTTAAGTTTATTTAAAGAAAATGTGTATCACACAGTTGACATACTTAATCATAATACATTTGTTTCCAGATAAGCAGTTATTAAAAAGAGTAGAAAGAAAAAATAAAATGGAAGAAAAGGAAGAAAGAAAAAAGGAAGACTACAGTAGTAAACACATTTGTGAAAATTATTGCATATCCAATAAAGTCATTAATACAATGGCAGAAAGTTAGTAAGCTGTAGTTGTTAGCTGTCCATTCTATTAAATTAGGGTGTTCCTTTAGGAATAACAGCATCAAACAAATTATGTTTTTCAGAAATTCAAAGCACTATTACTGATACTATGATTTTTAGGGGCATGAACTCAGCTGCCAGGCCTCCTGGTAGATGGAATATATGGGGGGGTGGAGGGTGCCTGCACTCACTCAAAAAGCCCTCATTATATTAGCTCCAAAACCCTCAGACCCGAAGTGTAGTCAAATTGGTATCCCCGAAGGAAATCTTAGAGGGTCAGTGATGAGGCAGGGCCATTGGGAAAATGGTGATTCTGGGTGATGGAGGCAGCAAATGTGGCTTAGGAAGATTGGGGCTTGGCCCACCCTCTCCTCTAAAAATGGCCAGCTTTCTACTGCATGGACTAGTGTACCATAATCTTTTATGACTCGATTTACATCTTGTTCTAGAAAAGTGTCAGTCTATGATGTTGGCCTGGTTCAAATATGGTGAGTGTATTTGTGCCCCTGACTCTTATTAAAATGTAAATCAGTAGGATTGTTTTCAGTGATGCAAAACTCTGAAAGTTAAAATTTCAAAAGCAAAATGATGTATTACTACATCAGCAATAAAATAATTAGAAGTCAGAGAGATACTACATGGGTAAAGATCTTGCCTTACATATGGCCAACCAGGATATAATTCCTGGTACCCTATATGGTTTCCTGAGCTCCACCAGAAATGGTGCCCGAGCATAGTATTACAAAAAAGTCCTAATTTTAGCTAGCTTTGTCCCAAATGCCATAAATAAATAATTTAGAAGTTGAACAATAGAATCACAAGATCTTTACTCTGAAAACTGCAAAGTATTTTGAAGAAAATTCTGGAAGATGTATATGAAAGTAAGGCATTCCATATTCATGGAATTAAATATATATTATTAGGGGCTGGAGAGATGGACATTTGCCTTGCATGCAGAAGGACAGGGGTTTGAATCTCAGCATCCCGTATGATCCCCTGAGCCTGCCAGGAGCAATTTCTGAGTGTAGAGTCCAGAGTAACTTCTGAGCGCTGCTGGGTGTGACCCAAAAACCAAAAAATATATATCATTAAGCCGAAGAGACAATATTAGCAGGTAAGGCATTTACCTTGCATGCTGACAACCCAGATTCAATCCTAAGCACTTTATGTGTTCCATCAAATCCTGTCAAGAGTGATCTCTGAGCATAGAGAAAGAGTAAGTTCTGAATACTGCGAGTGTGGCCAGTCCTCTCAAAATAAATAAATAAAAGTAAAAGGGCATTATTTCTAAACTTATAAATCACCAAACAAACCAATGGATTCAACAAAATATTATTAATATTCTAACTATTCAAACTATTTCAAATATTTCAATATTTCAAATAGTTTAACATTTTTGAATTATTTCTTCATAGACACTGCTGGGTGTGACCCAAAAAACAAAAAACAAAAATAAAAAAATAATTTGAATGGGACCAGGACTACAAGTACAGTGGGTAGGACACTTTCCTTGCCTGCTTAACTGGATTTGATTCCCAGCATTCCAAATGGTTCTCTGAGCACCACCAGAAGTAAGTATTGACTGTACAGCCAGAAATAATCCCTGAGCATTGCCAGGTGTGAGCCAAAAAACAAATAACAATGGCATAGAGTTTAGACATGGTCAAATAATCTTGAGAAAAGCAAAATTGAAGTACTTATACATTATATTGTTTTATTTATATATAAAAAAAACTTTAACTGAATCACCATGAGGTACACAGCTACAAAGTTGTTCATGATTGAATTTCAGTCATACAATGTCCAGCATCCTTCATCAGTATACATGTACTGCCACCAATGTCCCAGTTTTCCTCCTGACCTCCTCTATACCTGCATCTGGGGCTTTTCTCTCTCACTCTCTCTCTCTCTCTCTCTCTCTCTCTCTCTCTCTCTCTCTCTCTCCTTTTCCATTTTTGATACTCTGATTTGCAATATTGTTACTGGTGGAGTATCATGCATATCACTTTATCTCCTTTCAGACCCAGTTCTTGTCCAGAGTGATCATTTTCTACTAGCATTGTCATAGTGGCACCTTCTCTGCCCTAACTGCACTCCCCCACTCTGCAGCAAGATTCCTACTGTCTGGTCCTCCCGGTCCCCATCTCTATTCTCTTTGGATAGTATTACCATATGATATTTTAATATCCCACAAATGCCTGAGATTATTCTATGTCTATCCTGACTCATTTCTTTCAGCCTAATACCCTGCATATCCATCCATGTATAAGCAAATCTCATTACTTCATTTACATTTTAAATCTTATTTTGTAATAATTATTGTTAAAGTTCTCTTTATTTATCCTCTCCCTTTCCCACTCCTCTCCCCTCTGCCCACTCCTTCCCTCTCCCCTCTCCCATCCTCTCCCCTCTTCCCTTTCCTCTCTCCTCTCCCCTCTCCCCTCTCTCCTCTCCTCTCTCCCCTCTAAAAAAAAAAGTTATCTTTATTTTCCAAGGAGTCTTGGAAAATTATTTCCAGGCTAATAATTTTAATAAATGAATGATTATAATAAACAATACTTAAACTTATTAAATTAATAATGTTTGATTAATATTATAATAATTTTAGTTAATGATTTTCTCAGGGGTCTTGGAGGACACTCCCTGCAACTGTTCATCAGCCCAGCCAGAGGATTCCAAGTGAGAGTCCAAGGATGTGGTGGTGTTCAGACTTCGAAGTGCTAGGGCTTCCTCAGGCTACCCTAGCAATGCAGAGAAAAAGAAGGCCAGCAGGCCCATATTCAAAAGTGCTTGAGGACCCTTAGAGTCACAACCAGCAAAGTCAGAAGGACCATCAAGACACCAGGAAAAATATTTGCAACTTAGCTATCTGCTAAAGACCTCATACCTAGATAGAAAAAGAAACTTTAGAATAACAATAAAAAGAAAAAATTCAATTAAAATTAAAATAACCCATCGAGTAAATACTTCTCTTAAAAGGGTATACAAATGTCCAGTAATCATGTGAAAAAATGCCCAACAATGTATTTAAGGAATCGCAAATCAAACTAAAACGAAACCTTCACACCCAAGGATGAAACAAAAAAGATAAAAACAAGGGTAGGTGAGGGGTTGTTCTTGGGAACTATAAATTAAAGCAACCACTTTGGTAAACATAATTCCTCAAAATACCAAATATAGATAGATTTCTTTCATGTGACTAAGTTATTCCACTTGTAGATACTAAAAAGAAATGAAAACATATTGTCACATAAAACTTGTTAGCTGACGTTCATAGCAACAATACAGCCCCAAAGTGGGAATAATCTAAATACTCACCAACGGATGAATAGGTTTGAAATAACATTGGTATTTCTAAAACAGAATATGCTTATAGGAGGCCAGGTCAATGTGACCTTCCCACAGTTGCTACAGTATCGAATATTTTGGATTAAATTTTTACTTTTTCCTGGGAGGGATAGCAATGTCTCAAGTAGTTCTCAGGAGCCTCCAGTGGCTCTACCCAAAGATTATCGGGCAACTGAATCAGTGATTCAACTGAATCAACTAGTCAGTGGTTCCACGTAAGGACCCAAGGGCATGGTGCTGTTGAGGTCCACTGATGTCAGGAATTATCTATGACACTTCAACAGGGCCCAACCTTGGGGCTTTACCCTGTGATGTTCAGGAAACCATGCAAGGCATCTCTCTCCAGTTCTTCATTAAGTTTTGAACATGAAATAATTAATGGCTATTCATTCATTTTGGTTTTGTTATGATATCCAGTTATTTCAACTCTCTTGATTGAAAATACAATTTTTTCTTCTTAAACAGTTCTGTTAAAACTTCTGAAAAAGAAAGTTTGTTTCTGAGCTCTTGATTTTACTTTTTTTTTTTTTTTTTTTGGTTTTTGGGTCACATCTGGCAGTACTCAGGAGTTACTCTTGGCTCCACACTCAGAAATCGCTCCTGGCAGGCTCGAGGGACCATATGGGATGCCGGGATTTGAACCAATGACCTGCATGGAAGGCAAACACCTTACCTCCATGCTATCTCTCCGGCCCCTGATCTCTTGTTTTTATTATATTGGTGTATATGTCTGTCATTATCCCAATACCACATTGTTTTGATTATCATAGCTTTGTAGGAATTTTTAAAATAAGAAAGTTTGAGACCTCCAAGCTGTGTTTTACCTTCTGTCTTTTTACTTTTCTAATTTTTGGGCCTCACCAGATGGTACTCAGAGGGCTAGATGGTGCGGGGGATCAAATCCAAGCCTCTTACATACAAATCCGCCAGCTTTTTAAACTATTTTTCCAAGCCAAAATTTATCTTTTTCTATATACTTTTTGACTCTTGAGATTACATCTAAATTTTAGGATTAATTATTCTTTTTTGTATAAGATAATTGGAATTACATTGGATCTAGAGATCATCTTGAGTGTCATTAACATCTTATAATGTTAGTCTTATAATCTAGGAACAGACTTATTTTTATCTATTTGGTTACATTATTTTTCTCTATCAGGGTCATATTATCTAATCTCAGCTATATTTTATAGTTTTAAGTGTAGAGGTCCTTTGTCTCTCTAGCTGCTTATCCCTGAACATCTTATTTATTTCAATGTTTTCTTTCTTTTTTTTTTGTATTTTAGATCGTTCATTATTAGTATATAAAAATGAACTTGATCTTTAAAAATATTTTGGGGCTACTGGTAGTGCACAAGGGATACTCTCAACTAGGGACTTTGAGGTCATTCTTGGTTATGCTCTGGGAATCACATACTGGCAGAGATCAAACCTAGACATGTCTGCAAAGATGAGCCTTACCCCAATGTGCTATTTCCCTGTCCCCAAACTGATTTTTAAGTGTTAACTTTATGTTTTGAAACTTTGCTGAATTTGTTAGTGTGTGTGTTAACAGGTTAATTGTTAAGAGATTGATTTTTTTTAAACACAAGACCAGGTCCATGTAGTATAGGAATAATTTTATTTATCTTATAATTTGATTGCTTTTTACTCCCTTTTCTTACCTAATATTTTTGTAAGGATTTCTAATACTAACATGCATATGTTAAAAGGGACCAAGAAAGCCTAGGACCCAATGAAGGCCTGAAGTCTGGGCAACCCAGGGCCCAGGGAGAAAGCCCAGGGTCAGGGAAAAGCCTCATTATTGTCTCAATAAAGACCACTAAACATCTTCAGAGAATTTAAAAGCAAAGCAGGGACAGCCATGTAGATGGAAACTGGAAGCCCAGGTAATCTAGGAAGGCATCTTTTATAGGTTTAAGGAACATTAGGCCTCTCCCTATTCCAGGCTTAAACACAATATGCAATCAGACGGTAAGCTTGTCTTTTTCAAATAAGGCCCAAATATGTCAAGTTCCTCTTAGGAGGGGAGTTGGCTGATGGCAGCAGGCCATTGATGCCTCAAGGTGAAATACCAGATCAAGGGGGATCAAGAAAGTGAGGGGGAGAAAGGTTTAACAGATGGGGGTGGAGAAGGGCTTAACAGGCATCTATTACATATCTGAGTTATTATAATATCTATTTTATAAAATTTCCCCAAACACATGGAAGTAATAAAACAGGCATCCCAGTCTTGGTTCTTGAATTTGGTGCAGTGAAACTTTGATCAAGGAGAATGAAGTTGGCTGTTGCATTTTCACACACTGTCTGTATTAGATGAAATAGTTCCCTTTTATTACTAATTTCTTGAATATTTTTTATTATGAAAGGTTAATTTTTTTGTTTGCTTCCTTGTTTATTTTTGTTTTGAGGCCATTCTCAGAGGTGCTCAAAGGTTACTCCTGTCAATGCAGTCAGGAAATCCTCTTGGCTGTGCTTGAAGGCCATATGAGATGTCAGAGATTGAATCTGAGTTGGACCGTGTACTGTACTATTGTTCCAGATTGATGTGTTTTGTCAAATACTTTTTCTGTATTCGCTGAGCAGATCATGTAGATTTTTTCCTTATTCTTTGAATATCATGCATGGAAATAGCATTTGTAAATTTTCTTTTTTTTGTTTTTGGATTTTTTGTTTGTTTGTTTGTTTTGGGCCACACCTGGCATTGCTCAGGGGTTACTCCTGACTTGAACTCAGAAATCACTCCTGACAGGCTCGGGAAACCATATGAGTGAACCTGGGTCCATCCTGGGTTGGCCGCATGCGAGGCAAACACCCTACTTCTGTGCTATCACTCCAGCTCCCATTTGTTAACTTTCATATGTTGGGTCACCCTACAAAAGTCTTTTATCTGAAGATCAGGGGACATTCATGGTGAACAAGTACAATTTTTTATTTTTTTATTTTGGGCCACACCAGGCAGTGCTCAGGGGTTGCTCCTGTCTCTGTGCTCAGAAATTACTCCAGCAGGTCAGGGGACCATATCAGATACCAGGGATTAAACCCAAGTTGACCACTTGCAAGGCAAACACCCTATCAGCTGTGCTATCACTTGCTCCAAGTACAATTTCTTTTTATAATAAATAACATATGGCATTTTTATAATTATCTGGATTTTGCATGCATATTTTATTACTTATCATGATTGTTTTTTAACATTTGGTTAAAAGATTATGAAAGCCCATCATTCTCATTTCACGTAAATGAAGATATTTTAGAGAGGAGTAAAGTTAATTTGTAAAGTTAATTAGAGGAGCAGGAGAGATAGTCAAGTAGGTAGGGCATTTGCTTTGTGCATTTTGGACCTCAGTTCCTCCCCAGCATCCCATATAGTTCCTCAACTAATTCCTGAATGCACAGCAAGGAGTAACCTCTGAGTACTCCTGGGTGTGGTCCAAAAATGAGAATGAACTAATTGGAGAAACCACTTATTACTTTAAAGAAAATTCTCAAGATAATTTCCAACTTGTGAAACAACGTGAGCATATAATGCTTTAATGGATCTATTCAATTGTTCTAATAGATATGCAATTTTCTCATTCAAGGGTTTTTCAGCTCTTGATATGTTAAATTTAACTTTCTCTAAAAGTGATAAAGTAAGCACGAGAATCTCAAGTGATAGCCTCGGCAGTTTTACAAAGAGAATGAAGAAGGAAATAAGATTTTAGTGGAACACCCTGGAATAGAACATAACCTGAGACACAATGTGACTAAAGATTTTTCTTATATAAAAATGTAAAATTTTATGATATTTTTTTCCGTAAAAAAGATGACATACATTATAATGTATTCAAGTAGCAAATTAATTTTTGCAAAGTTTATATTCGAGATATTATTTGCATCTCCTTTGAAACAGAGTGTATATTTTACACTTGGAGTATGTGTCACTGTGTTAACCCCAGTAGACATAGGTAGACTGGTCAGTAGACATGTGTCTAGAGTAATTGTGTAACTTTTAACTTGACGTTGTGTGTGTGTGTGTGTGTGTGTGTGTGTGTGTGTTTGGATCACACCCAGCGGTGCTCAGGGATTACATCTGGTGCTACCCTCAGGGTTCACTCTTGGTTGGCCCAAGAGACTGTATGGGGTGCTAGGGATCAAACCCAAGTAGGCTACATGTAAGATAAATGTCCTAATCCTCAATATTGTTGAGTTTGTCCTTGAATTTGACATTTTGCTTTGCTTTGTTTGGGGCCACATCCATGGTGCTCAAGAGTTCCTCCTGGCTCTGTACTCAAAAATCACTCCTGGTGAGCTGGAGGGGACCATCTAGGATGCCAGGGGTCAAACATGGGTCAGTTACATGCCTTACCCTCTGCACTCAGGAACCATTCTTGGCAGGCTCAGGGATGAGTATAGGAGGTTGGGAACTGAACCTGGGTCAACAGTATGTATGACAAGTGATCTACTGTCTGTGCTATCACTCTGGTCTCTGAATTTGGCTTTTTGATTTTATTATTTTTTTCATGTGTGAGATAGCATTAAGAAAATGCTGACAGCATCTGAGCATAACATTTCTGAAGACATTGAATGTGCCTGATCTGATCATCAGTGACAGATAGCTATATCCCTATTCAGTCTATTGACAGCTCTCAGAATCTTTGGTTAGATTCATATTCACAATTATTGTAGCTCCTGTATATTTATTTTAGGGGAAGAGTTGGGCTATATTCTGCTGTACTCTGCTTATTCCTAGCTCTTGCTCAGGGATCACACCTGGTGATGCTTGAGGAACCATATGTGATGCCAGGAATCAAACTAGAGTCAGCCACATATATTTACCTGCTGTTATTATCTCTCCAGACACATGGTTATTAATTTCTTAAAAATCATAAAATCCTCCTTCTGACAGTGATCATTTATTACTTAATGTAGCTGACATTCATTTCCAATTAAACAGTTTGGTGTCAATTTTAATAGGCATAAAAATTCTAAATGATACAAAACATATGATAGAATATTTCTTCAGTCCCTGGATATAAACTTGGGAATTACTGTTGCTTAGAGAACCATATGTGATGCAAGGAACCAAACCCTGGCCAACCACATGCAAGGCAATCGCTTTACACTCTGTACCACCTCTCCACCTCTGAGTTTTTTTGTTTCTCAGTAAAACTTCACTTCATTGACCTGTTTGCTCAAATTCATTCCAAGGTGCTCAGTGGAACCCCAGCCATGATTCACAAAGTCATGTGTTTTGTATATGTTGCAGAAAAAAAGATATTTTCAACAGTAATGAGGTTAATTCATTGCCTTTTCCAGTCCATATTTCCCAGCTTTACATTTTGTCTCATTTTGATGGTGATGGAAATTATTTAGCCAATGGACCATCGATTTAAGGATACCTTTAAGTTAGATGTAGAAGGATAACAATGTGGTTTATAGTCATTCTTATGTAGAATTAAGTTATTGGTAGCTGTTCTGCTATAATAGAGCCCAAGAAAATCACTTAATCACTTTGCCTCAGATATGTAGGAACAGGAGGGCAGAAAGCAGGAGTGGGAGGGACCTGGGAACCCTGGTGGTGAGAATGGTGCTGAAACATAGTGTATTTAAAACTCAACTATGAATAACTGTGTAAACTATGGTGCTTTAATGCAATTTTTCAAAATATTTAATTTTTTTTCATAATATGGTTGTTTTCTTTTCTCACATATACAAAGTTGGTCATGCTTGAATTTCAGTCAGATCTTATAGTACAGCACTCTTCACTAGTGTACATTTCCCACCACCAATGTTTTCCAGTTTCCTTCTGCCCTCACCACCACCCTGCCTATGGGGCAGTTTTCCTCTCTCTCTTTCTCTCTCTCTCTCTCTCTCAATATCACTTCCTTTATTTCACCACATACATCTTTTAAACACTGTTGTTTGAAATAACGGTCCTGAGAGCTATCATGCCTATCACTTTATCTCCTTTTAGTACCCAATTCTTGTCCAGAGTGATCATTTCCAACTCTAATTGTCATAGTAGTCCCTTCTCTGCCCTAACTGCACTCTCCCACAATTTATGGGAAGCTCCATACCATGAACTAGACATCCTGGCCCTTAACTCTATTGTCTTTGATATTATACCATACTTTATTTTTTTTCTTCATATCCCACAAATGAATGCATTCATTCTATGTCTATCCCTCTCCTTATGACTCATTTTGCTTAACACAATACTCTTCATATCATCATGTAATATGATATTTAAAGAAAGAAAATAAAAAATAAATTCGTGGGACTAGAGAAATAGTATAGTGGGTGTGATACGTACTTAGCATATGGTCGACCTGGGCATAATGCCAGGCATCATATATGATCCTTCAAGTGTTATCAGGAGTTATTACCCGAGTCATTACCAGAAGTTATTACCTACACAAAGAGACAGGAATAGGCTCTGAGCACTACTAGTGGTGGGCCCAAAATATGTATGCTTATGCATGTATGATGCTTGAAGTTTTTTCTCATGTGTGTTGATGATCTGTGAAAAATTTTAATCTTTTCATATTTCTTTTCTGTTTCACGATGCCATGTATCAGGGCCTCATTTATCCCAGGCATGCTTGCACTCTACTGCTAAGCTACACTAGGGGTCTCTATATTTTCTTCTTTTAAGAGCAATCGATTTTTGTCTGATAATCTAGTATCTGGAACATATATGGGTCTGTTTCTATTTAATTCTTAATTGTTAGTATTTTAGTTCTATTGCTTAAAATGCTTATCAATTTTTTGAGTCTCAAGTTTTCTGAAATGTCTGGAGATATTATCTTCTTAGGAGAATAAATCTTCATTTATGAAACAAAAAAATTTAGAGTGAATTAACAAATTCTTTTAGTAAATGATAAATATCTAAGGCATGATGGACCAAGAGACAAAAATCAAGAATATTGTGTGCATATTAAAGAAATTAATATTAAGACATTTTATTGATGAAATGCAATATATCATTGTAATAAGTGAGGACATTTTGTGTAAGAAAGATCTAGTAATAAGATTTGGGATGCTTTTTTGAGAGGGAGATAAAATTTTGTGTTCCAGCATCAATTGCAAATGTTCATCTGTCAATGCTAATTTGGAATGAGATTTTGTGCATTTTAACTGGAAAATGTCTTTAATGTGGATAAGAACTGCCAAATATTGATATCAAAACATGATCATAAGATTTTAATAGTATATATATTCATCACTTAGAAGGAAACTATAAAATTCTATTAATTCATTGTAATATGTTTGCGGGGCCAAAGATACCAGGTCCTGGTTTCTATGCCCAATACCATACACACATATATGTATATGTATGTAATACATGCTATAAGCCTTGTGATATATCCTAATTCTGAGGCCATAAATGAAATATAATGCAGAGTATATATGATCAACTAAAAATTAGCAGAAGTATAATGGTTTTCCTTCTTCTTAGAACTTTTTCTAGAAAAGGAAATGTACAAAGCATTTGACGTTACTTATAATTTAAATAACATTAGTTGGTAGCAAAATGACACCACTGTAATAAAAGTTTCATATGTAAGTATTGTTTTGCCTGGTAATTTTATTTTGCTTTCCCTTACCATTTTCTTTGAAAAATGTTTTTTTTAATTGAGGTGAAATATATAACTGCACTTGTTCTAGGGGTATAATTTCATACCACTTCAAGATGTTTACCATCACAGTATGTCTACCACCCACGAATCAATATCCTTCCACCACCATCCATTGGCCCCCTGCCCTCCTTCCTGTTGGTAATCTCAGCTCTGTAAACAAAATCCAAGTGTCTACTTCCCTTAGGCTGTGGCTGTTCCCTAGTTTTGTTCCTTTGAAGCCCACGTATAAGTGAGATCATACAGTATTTTCTCCTTCTGACTCATTTTGTTTAGAATGACCCCTTTATAGTTTTAATAAAAAATAACATTTCATTTTTCTATACATGGATAGGCATGAAAATTATTATGTTGAGTGAAATAAGTTAGATAGAAAGAGATAGACACAGAATAGTCTCACTCATCTATGAGTTTTAAGAAAAATAAAAGACATTATTGTAATAACACCCAGATGAGAGATGAGGGCTGGAAGGACCGGCCCATGGTATGTAGCTTACCACAAAGAGTGGTGACTTCAGTTAGAGAAATATCTACACTGACAACTATCATAACAATGGTAGTGAGTGAGAGAAATAGAATGCCTGTTTTGAATACAGGTAGGGGGTGGGGGAGGAAAGAGATGGGGAGCATTGGTGGTGGGAATGTTGCACTGGTGAAGGGGGGTGTTCTTTTTCATAACTGAAACCCAACTTCACATATGCTTGTAATCATGGTGCTTAAATAAATAAAAACCAATAAATGAATAAATAAAGATTCTGAAAACTAAAAATCATAGCATTTCATCTTTTCCTATAACTCATATTCCCTTGTATATACAAGACACATCTATTTATCCACTCATCTGATTAGAGAAAAAAATTAAAGGTATATATATATATATGCATTTATTCATTGGATAAATACATAACTAGATATATCACTCAGAGGTGATCAGGGGCTATTCCTCCCTCTGTGCTTAGGAGTACGCCTAGCAGTGCTTAGGTGTCATAGGTGGTATTTGGGATTTAAACCATGCTTGTAGCCCATGTTGTCAAAAGCAAAGATTTTGTTGTACAGTCTCTTTAGACCTTGTTCACAGAATTTTGAGGGGCTATTTTTCCAGAAAGCTCTAGTATTTATCAGGGGAAATTGTAAGAAATATTAAGACACAATTCACTATATGAGGATAAGTAAAATGTTAACACATGTATTATTTTCCGATTTTCTTGAATTGTTTTGATATTTTGGTTATTGTAAATACTACTGTAATAAATTTAATCATGCATATATCTTTTAGAATATATTTTGTGTTCTTTGCACATATACCTAAGAGTTTAATTGTTGGATCAAATTGTGGAGCTGTTTTCATATTTTGAGGAATTTCCACATTTCTTTTCAAAGGATTGCTAGTTAATTTAAGATTAAATTTATCAAGAAAGAATAAGTTTGTAGCAACGTTAGCTAAGTTCATAAAAAAATTTTTAAGGAATAAAATTTATACTGAAAACTTCCAAATGATGAAAGAGAGAGATTCAATCCAGGTAAGTAAAAGAAAGGAAATATAAAAGATTTAAAATGAGGTCAGGCAGATGATTTCAAAGACTAGAGTCTATGCTTTCCCCAAGGTACAGGGGTGGCGAACAGAATTTTTACCCTCACTCAAAATGGCAAAATGCAATATGTGTTTAATATATTATTGTGAAAATTATATGCTTTTGTGTGAGTGTTTGTCTGTTTTGGCAGGTCACTGCGTGGTGTGGCTCTCTGACTCTTACAGTTTAAAATTTTGGCTCTTTGTGTCGAACTTGTTCGCCACCCCCGCCCAAGGAAGTCCTAGTGGTCATTTTAGCACTACATGGTCTCCTGAGCAGTGCTAGAACTAGAAGTCATCTAGTTTAGCAATGTTGGCTGTGTCCCCAAAGCCAGCAAAAACAGAAGTAAGGGGCCCGGAGAGATAGCACAGTGGCGTTTGCCTTGCAAGCAGCCCATCCAGGACCAAAGGTGGTTGGTTCGAATCCCGGTGTCCCATGTGGTCCCCCGTGCCTGCCAGGAGCTATTTCTGAGCAGACAGCCAGGAATAACCCCTGAGCAACGCCGGGTGTGGCCCAAAAACCAAAAACCAAAAAAACAAACAAACAAACAAAAAAAAAAAAACCAGAAGTAAGATTAAAAAGAAGAAATCTCGGGTGGGAGGGCAGGAGGGCAAAAAAAAAAAATGAAAATGAAAAGTAAAAATAATAAAAAAAATAGTAGAAACAGAGAAAATAGTTTAAAGTGCATAAAACGAACCAATTTTTATTAGACTTACAAAGAAAATGGAGAATACACTAATTACTAACATCAAGAATAAAAGAGGGACTATTGTCACAGACCATGAAAAATTTAAAGGATTGTAAGGAAAATTACAAATAACATTATGATAAAAAATTAGATAACCTGAATGAATAGGAAAAAACACAAATTGTGAAAACAGACTCAAGAAGGAACAGAAAATCTGAAAGTTGATAGATACTCTGGTCTTGCTTTTTGCCTTTTTGTTGTCACAAACAATATGAAGTACATTTGTGCCTGCATAGAGGCATGCTTGTTGGTATGTGGGAGATTGGTGACAATGGTGGAAGGTAAGGTCACACTGGTGGCAGGATTGGTGTCTAAACATTTATGCCTGAAATGACTATATTATGAGCAATTTGGTCAATCACAGCATTATGATAAAAATTAGAAAAAATTTACTAACAAAATATAAATAAGTAAAGTAAAAAAGAAATTTATTTGATATAAAATACCATGTTTATAGAATAGTAAGAAATAAAATCATAGATAGGGTTATCTCAATTATTTTTGAAAAAGCATGGAAAAGGACAGCTTTATTCATGATTAAAAACATCTCAACTACCAGGAAATGAGGAATTCTTTTTAAACATGTCCAACTGACATCTACAAAAATGTAAATGGTCCCACTTATAGTTAAATTTATACTGAATGGCAAAGGACTGAAAACTTACCCTTTAAGATTCATTGAAGAGTCAAAATGTCTCCTTTCAATGCATGTCACCATAATGTTGAAGATTCTAAATACTGTAATAAGTTTGAAAAAAATAAATCATTCAGATTATGTTGGAAATGGAGAAAAATCTATTTTTATTTTTATATTATGAATCTATGCACTAGAAATCTTGAAAAGGTATAAAAATATAAGAGATTATAAATGATCTTTTTCTTTTTGTTTTTTTTTTTTTGGCCACACCCGTTTGATGCTCAGGGGTTACTCCTGGCTAAGTGCTCAGAAATTGCCCCTGGCTTGGGGGGGACCATATGGGATGCCAGGGGATCGAACAGCGGTCCTTCCTTGGCTAGCGCTTGCAAGGCGCTTACCTCTAGCGCCACCTCGCCGGCCCTGAGATTATAAATGATTTAATTTAATTCATAAAATAAAGGATTTATCAATTGTGAGACAACATGGTAGCAATAAAAAAAATCTGAAAACAGACTAAAAGCACATTTTTTTTATAATAGCATCACAAATACTTAGAAGTGCATTAAAAAAATCAAAGACCTGTCAGCTGAAAAAAATAAAGTCATTGCTAAAGGGTCAGAGGCATAGTAGACCCTTAAGGAACTTTTCTTGTGGGGCCGGAGAGATAGCACAGCGGCGTTTGCATTTCAAGCAGCTGACCCAGGATCTAAAGTGGTTGGTTCGAATCCCGGTGTCCCATAGGGTCCCCTGTGCTAGGGTCCCCCGTGCCTGCCAGGAGGTATTTCTGAGCAGATAGCCAGGAGTAACCTCTGAGCACTGCCGGGTGTGGCCCAAAAACAAAAACAAAAAAAAAAAAAAGAAACTTTCCTTGTATGTGGCAGACCCCAGTTCAATCCCTAGCACTGTGTATAGTGCCTCAAGCACTTTCAGGAGTGACCCCTGAACAGAGAGTCAGGAATAAACCCCGAGTACTTCTAGTTGTGTCCCAGACACCCTCACAAGGTCATTATTGAGGAAACTAAAGGAAATAAATGAATGTGATATTTATGGAGTTAGAAGGTTATTAATGGGAATTGTCTTTCCAGGCTAACCTATAGATTCAACAAGATCCCTATTAAAGTCCTAGCTTAAAGTCCTAGTTATTTTTCTTAAATTGACATGCAGATTCTATAAGGAATGTGGAAGTTGAAAAACTTCCCTGGATAGTCAACACCAGCCTGATGAGGAGCAAAAAAGGATTTAAGGATAGGTCAGTAGAAAAGAGCTTGATTTGGAAGCATGAGATCATGAATTTCCTGCGTTGTTTATACCCAGTACAATTCTTGTGGCTCAGCTCTTTGGGATTCCAGCACCATAACAAAATGTAACTCAGGGGTCTTCAAACTTTTTAAAGTGGGGGCCGGATTACGGTCCCTTAGAGAGTTGGAAGGCCGGACTATACGAGCTACTAATTCCTACTCACACTGCACATATCTTATATAATTAAAATGAAAACCATTTATAAATAAACAGATCACACACCAGTATTTCAATGGGAACTGTGGGCCTACTTTTGGTTAAAGAGATGGTCAATGTCCGGTTCCATATTTGTCACTGTCAGCTGTAACAAGTGATGCAAGTGGGCATCAGTTAATCTTGATCTGGTTGGAGATTTCAGATGTTTCATTCTTGAAAAAGTCTGTAAGTGCTACCAAAGATGGTTACCGTTTTGAGTTCATGGTTCCTGATATTTGGATATACACTGAGTGTACATGCTGGCAGGTATCTTGGCAACCAAACAGCGCTCACTGCTGGCGGGCTGGATCAGACTCCTCTGCGGGCCGCATGTGGCCCGCGGGCATTAGTTTGAAGACCCCTGATATAACTCCTCAGGCACACCACAATCAGGAGCAAAAGTTCAGGCAAATGTATGACCCAGGAGAACACTGCAACCAAGTCTATGTCACATAGAACATGTGTTGGGTCAAGTGGGGTTGTTCTTCTCATTACACCAAGAAGGAAACTGAAGGGAAGGGAAGGTGGGGGGGAAGGGAAGGAGAGGGGCTGGAAGAGAAGGAATGGGAATGAAAAAGAAAGGAAGGGAAGGGCATGGAAAGGTAGGGAAGGGAAGGGAAGGGAGGAGAGAGGAAGGTAGGGGAGGGGAGAAATGGGAAGAAGAGGGAAGGAGACGGGAGGGAAGGGAAGTAAAGGGAAAGGAAGGAAAAGAGGGCAAGAAAAAGGACAGGAGAGGAGAGAATAGAAGAGAAATAAATGCAATTTTGAACAAGAAGAACAAAGTCAAGGATTTATAATATATGATTCCATAATTTATTGTAAAGCTACAATAAATTGGGATCAAGAATACAGTTATGGGTTGAAGTTAAGGTAGGGTACTTGCTTTGCATGTGCCCAACTTGATTTCCATCCACAGCACCTGATATGTTCTCCCTGAACACAGTGCCAGAAGTAAGCCCTTACTACTGCTGGATATGCCCCCTCCCAAAGAATACAGCATTGGTCTAAGTAGAAGTATATAGAGCAGAGATCAGCGTTTGACAAATTGTTTTTATAAAATGATATATGGTTTTTGAGCACAGAGCCTGAAGTAGGTTTCAAGCACTGCTAGATGGGGCTCAATAAAGGGGTGAAAGAAAAAAAAAGAAGGAAAGAAAAGAAAGAAAGAAAGAAAGAAAGAAAGAAAGAAAGAAAGAAAGAAAGAAAGAAAGAAAGAAAGAAAGAAAGAAAGGAAGGAAGGAAGGAAGGAAGGAAGGAAGGAAGGAAGGAAGGAAGGAAGGAAGGAAGGAAGGAAAGAAAGAAAGAAGAAAGAAAGGAAATAAGGAAAGAAAGAAAGGAAGGAAGGAAAGAAGGAAAGGAAGGGAGAGAGAGAAGAAATTAATTTAAGTTTTTTCTGAACCCTGGTCTCTAGTTCTCTGAATTATAACAGAGGTCACAGAGAATGGTCTGTAAGCAAATCTATCCCAATCCATTTTTATAATACAATTATTGACTATATTTGAACACAGTCATCTCCATGTCTCTTGCATGCAAGCCAGGCATCAGTCAGATAAGCTTTCTCTCCAGCCTAATAAACTGATTTTCAACAAAGTGTCAAGACAATTAAATGAACAAATGATTGTCAATTTAACAAATAATGACAAAGCCATTGGGTATCAGTATACCAAAAAAGGGGAAGAGGAATAAATAAATAATGCAACCAACAAATGTAGTATCCTATCCTACATTGTATTAAAAATTTTAGTACCAATAAAATGCTCATATGCAACATGTAAAAAGTTGAGTAAACTTGAAAGCCTGTTGGAATAAATCTTTCTACCTTTGTGCTATCAAAAAATTCAGATATGACACAAAGAACCCAGCCATAAAAATGAATAAAAATGATAGACTGGTTTATTAAACTATAAAGTTGTGATGCAATAAACAAGATAAAGAACACGTATCTGGAATCTATAAATAATTGTGACAACTAAAAAAATAAGAAAATAAACTGACTAGTCCAACATACAAAAGACTATTAAAGATATTTTGCCAAAGAAACTATGGGAATGGCTAATTTTGAGCATGAATAAGGATTTTATATCATTAGTCCCTAAATAATAACTTAAAGCTACAGAAGTTTCCATTTAATACTGTTTGAGATATATATATATATATATATATTTGGTTTTTGGGTCACACCCGGAAGTGCTCAGGGGTTACTTCTGGCTCAATGCTCAGAAATCGCCCCTGGCAGGCACAGGGGACCATATGGGATGCTGGGATTCAAACCACCATCCTTCTGCATGAAAGGCAAATGCTTTACCTCTATGCCATCTCTCCAGGCCCTACTGTTTCATATTTTATAGAGTTCTATGACTATAGAGTTAGCAATATGACTCAAGTTACAGAGTAAATGATTAAGACAGGCCCTGGGTTCAATTTCTATAATCACAGGGTTCCGCCAGCAAGAGCAAAATTTTTTGTTTGTTTTAGAATCTTCCAAACAATGGGAACCTCCCAAATTCATGCTCTGTAGAGTCCAGGGAGCACTCTGGAGATTGTAGGCCAACAGGGGTGTTTATTCAAGGCCAATAAGGGTCTTTATTAAATGGAGAGGACCAAGGACTTGATGTTGCTTGGGTCTTGTGATATAGGAGATACCTGGTCACCTCAGTGATGTCAGGAAACTCTGGGTCTCACTTGACAATACTTGAAGGACCATATATGTAGTGTTTAAACTCTAACTTAGACCCAGTACATATTAGGTATTCTCCATAAACACAGCACTATGCCCAGGTCCTATCCCTAAGTAAAAATGCTTATCCTCAAAAAGATAAACATAAAAAATAAAGGCGAGGGTAAAAAGTAAAATGCTATGACCACTTTGGAAAAGTTGAACCCTTTTATTGAAGTCAGACATGCATTACTAAATGAATCATAGTTCACTCCTAAAATGCAGCCAATAAAATAAATGATCTACAAAAGGATTTACATAAAATTTTATTGTTATTTTTAAGAAGCTTCCCAAGTGGTACACAGAAGACTCCAGGGCTCCTCCTGGTAATACTTGGCCAACTGGACTATTAGTGCAATGCTTGGGTCCAAAGATGAGGTGCTATTTGGGCCCTGCATTACTGAGGCCATCCCAGAAGTGTCTGAGGCCTCCAGGATTACAGAAAGTGATGTTGTTGTTGTTGTTGTTTGTTTGTCTGTTTGTTTTTAGAAAGTGATGCTTTTTTTTTTTTGGGCCACACCCGGCGGTGCTCAGGGTTTACTCCTGACTGTCTGCTCAGAAATAACTCCTGGCAGGCACGGGGGACCATATGGGACACTGGGATTCGAACCAACCACCTTTGGTCCTGGATAGGCTGCTTGCAAGGCAAACGCCGCTGTGCTTAAGAATCTTATCGTTTGGGAGTTTCGAGCCAGGAACTTGCATGCAAGACATGCATCTCAATTCCTGTATGCTCACTCGAGCTCTCATACATCATTTCCTTCAGTTTATTTATAATGATCCCAGTAGAGACAATCCAATTATCACCCAATAGATCAATGGTGCACTATTAATAATACATGAAGTATTCAATGCATTTAGTATTCAATATTAAAAGGAAAAGTATTCAAAGGGAAATCATGTATTCAATAGAAAAAGGAAAAGTACTGACGATTCTATGGCAAAAATAAACTTCAAAAGTACTGTTACTGAAGAAAAAATTAGATGTAGAGGTTTTTATTGTAACTATAAGTTACAAAGGCAAAGTACTTTATCTGAGATCAAAGAATTGTCATTCTGAGTACAGAGGTTTAGGTAGAGCTCTAAAATGTGTGCCAAGGAGGAGAAAATTAAAAAATGTTTATAAAAAAATGAGGAAAATTATGTACTCATTAAAAAAAGAGTTAATTAGTGTTTTAACAAGTTTAAAGCTTTTTTGGTTCTACATAATTGATCACAAATTCTATCCTCTGTCCAAAAGTCTTTCTGTCTTACAGTGGTGTTTGCCTTGCAAGCAGCCAACCAAGGACCTAATGTGGTTGGTTCGAATCCTGGCGTCCCATATGGTCCCCTGCGCCTGCCAGGAACTATTTCTGAGCAGATAGCCAGGAGTAACCCCTGAGTACCGCCAGGTGTGGCCAAAAAGAAAAAAAAGAAAAAGAAAAGTTTTTTGACACTAGTCCTTGAAATCCAGCAGTTATTTTCTTTTCTTTGTTTTGTTTTTGTTTTGGGGCCATACCTGGCTTTCCTCACAAGTTACTCCTAGCTCGATGCTCAGAAATCGCTCCTGGTGGTGCTCAGGAGACCATATGGGATGCTGGGGATCGAACTTGGGTCAGTAGTGTGCAAGGCAAATGCCCTACTCGCTGTGCTATTGCTCCAGCCCTCGGCAGTTATTTTCTTGATGGCTACTTAAAACAGTTGCTTTTGATCTGGTTCAAACAAGAAAACAAAGTAAAATCTTCAGTGGCATTTCCAAACCCATTTAAAAATGGCCCCAGTTATGTCATCTTTTCATACTACATATCGCATAATTTTATTTGCATGCGATGTCAAGAAAAGGTGAAGCTTAGAGTCAGAAAGCTGATTAGTGTTTGCGTGTTTTGGTGCTGGAGATGAGGATTAATTCAAAATTAACTCTGGTGGGGAAAAGCACAGTTGTGACTTGAATTATTAAATTCACTTAATAATTGAATTATTAAATTCATTCAAGTTCACTGAATTGCACTTTTACAATAGGCAGATTTAGTGGCCTGTAAGTTATACTTCAATGATGCTATTAGAAAATAACAGGTCACTGGATTTTGTTATGTGGAAAAAAAAAAGAAAAAAGAAAATAACAGGTCATTTTTCTTATACAAGACATCTAGATATCTTGATTAAATCTATTCCAGATTTTGTCAGTAGTTAGACCCACCAATCTTCTGTCTTTCCCTTTCCAATTGTCCTTTTGGTCCTTTCATTCTCATGTTTGTTGCCTCAAAATTATCTCTCCTATTCATCTAGGCTCCTTTTCTATTTCAGTTCAGATGAAGGCAGGTATAAATGAGAAGGGGCTGACAGTTCTGGTCTTCATTTTATTTCCATAGGCTTTTAAAAATTATTTTATTTTATATTTTTGTTCTTGTTTATTTTTGGGGGGCACACCCAGTGATGCTCAGGGGTTATTTCTGTCTTTGAGCTCAGAAATTGCTCCCGGCTTGCTGAGCACTTTCTCATGTGTCTATTGGCAATCCACTTGTCTTCCTCTGAGAAGTGTCTATTCATTTTCTCTCTCCTCATTTTTTGATAGTGTTTTTGAATCTCTTCTGTTGAGTGTTGTGAGTACTTTGTAGATACCTTGAATGTCAGTCCTTTCTCCAAAGTGTTGAATACAAATCTTTTTCAATTCAGTTAACCGTCTTCTAGTTTTAGCCCATATTTCTTTTGCCATGAAGAAACTCTTTAATTTAATATGGTCCCATTTGTTTATCTTTTATTTTCTTGTCTTTTCTGTGGTATCATCAGATCACTCATGATGGCTTTTTGGTTCAAATGTTGAAGCATTCTGCTTATATATTTTTTCAATGTATTATACAATTTCCTGTAGGCTCTCAAAGTCTTTGATCCAACTTGAATTTTGTGTAAGGTTTAAGATATGGATCCAGCTTATATTATTACACACAGTTATCCAGTTTTCCCAACACTATTTGTTCAAGAGGCCATCTTTATTCTGTGTCATTTTGTCAGTTCCCTTATCAAAAATTAACTGTCCTTGGGGCCAAAAGGTAGAGCATTTGCCTTGCATGCAACTGATGTGGGTTCAGTTCCTAGCATCCCATGTGGCCTCCCAAGCCTGCCAGGAGTAATTTTGAGCACAGAGCTGAGCGTGGCCTAAAAACTAAAAAGAAAAAATTAACTGTTGATATACGTGGGATTTTGTCCTTAGTATTCAATTCTGACCCATTGATCAGATAACCTATCTATATTCCAGCACCATGCAATTTTGACCACCACAGCTTTATAATACAATTCCAGATTAGGTAATAAGATACATCCAGTTTCTTATTTTTCAGTATGTTTTTGACTATCTGTGGTCTCTTCTGATTCCATACCAACTTTATTATTGACTTTTCTTGGCCCTTAAAGAATGTATTTAAATTTGGATTGAAATTGCATTGAATCTATAGAGTAGTTTAGGTAGGATAGTCAGTTTAACAATATTGATTCATGAGATGGAATGTTTTTCCATTTCCTAAGGTCTTCTTCTCTTAAAAGATTTAAATTTATCACGTACAGAACTCTGATGTATTTTGTTAAGCTAATTCTTGAATAGTTGATGTTTTGCGATATTGTTTTAAATGAGATGAGCTCTTTGATCCCTCTACCCTCTGATTCATTTTTGTATATAATAATGTGACCATTTTTTGTGTATTGACTTTGTAATCAACTATTTTCATGTATTGGTTTATTGTTTCTAAAAGTTTTTTTATAGTGGATTCTTTGTATAGTGTACATTTAGGGTAATTAGTGAGAGCAGTAGAATGCCTGTCTCCAATATAGGTAGAGGGGAAAGGGAGGAGGGAGATAAGGAGCATTGATGGTGGAAATGTTGCACTGGTGAAGGGGGCTGTTCTTTTTATGACTGAAACCCAACGGCAAACATGTTTGTAATCATGGTGTTTAAATAAATATATTAAAAAAGGATATATGTGAGGTCGAAACGGTGGTGCAAGCAGTAAGGTGTCTGCCTTGAGTGAGGTCGAAACGGTGGTGCAAGCAGTAAGGTGTCTGCCTTGCTGGCGCTAGCCTAGGATGGACTGCGGTTCCATCCCCTGGCATCCCATATGGTCCTCCAAGCCAGGAGCAGTTTCTGAGTGCATAGCCAGAAGTAACCCCCGTGTGTTCCTGACTGTGGCCCCCCAAAACAAAACAAAACTAAAAGAATATATGTGCATCCCAAATGTGTATATAAAATATAACATATGTATAAAATAGAAAAGGTAATCTAGTATATTATCATGTCATCTGCAAATAGTGTCAATTTGACCTCTTTTCCAATTTGGATTCCTTTGATTTGTTTTTTCTTGCCTGATTGCTATAGCCAAGACTTCTAATACTAAATCAAATAAAAGTAAAGACAGTGGACATCCTGGCCTTGTACATATCAGAGAGAGAGTGCTTTCAGCTTCTCACCATTAAGAATGATACTGATTGGGGCCAGAGCAATAGCACAGCAGTAGGGCATTTGCCTTGCATGCGGCTGACCCAGGACGAACCTGAATTCAATCCCTGTAGTTCCATATGGTCCCCTGAGCCAGGAGCGATTTCTGGGCACATAGCCAACAGTAACCCTTGAGTGTCACTGGGTGTGGCCCCAAAACACAAAAAATAATGATACTGATTATGAATTTTTTTTATAGATGGGGCTACTATTCTTTTTTGAAAGGTTCTTTCCACCCTGATTTTGTTAAGGTTTTTTGTTTGTTTTTTGTTTGTTTGTTTGTTTTTGGGTTTTGGGTCACATCCAGCACTCAGGGGTTACTCCTGGCTCTATGCTCAGAAATCATCTGGGCAGGCTCAGGGGACCATATGGGATGCCGGATTCGAACCACCGATCTTCTGCATGCAAGGCAAATGCCTTACCTCCATGCTATCTCTCTGACCCTTAAGGTTTTTTTATTTTTAATCACGAATGGATATTGGATCTTGTCAAAAGCTTACTTTGCATAGATTGCTATGATCTATGGTTCTTATCTTTCCTTTTATTAATGTGGAATATTATGTTAATTGATTTGCATATGTCATACCAACCTTGTATTCTTTTATGATTTTTGATTTGTTGTTAGATTGGCTAGCTAAGATTTTGTTAAGGATTTTGTATTGATGTTCATCAGAAAGATTGATCTTTTTTTTTTTTTTTTTGAGTCACACCCGGCAGTGCTCAGTGGTTACTCCTGGCTCTAGGCTCAGAAATCGCTCCTGGTGGGCTCAGGGGCTCATATGGGATGCCGGGATTCGAACCACAGACCTCCTGCAAGTAAGGCAAACACCTTACCTCCATGCTATCTCTCCGGCCCCAGGAAGATTAATCTGAAAATTTCTTTTCTGAAAATGTCTCTGTCTGCTTTGGGTATCAATGTAATGTTAACTTCATAAAAGGTGTTAAGAAGAATATAGATGCAGAATAGTCTCACTCATCTATTGGGTTTTAAGAAAAATAAAAGACACATTTGCAGTAGTTCTCAGAGACAAAAGAGAGGAGGGCTAGAAGGTCCAATTCATGACATGAAGCTCACCAAAAGAGTGATGAGTGCAGTTAGAGAAATAACTATATCGAGAACTATCATAACAAAGTGAATGAATGAGGGAAGTAGAAAGCCTGTCTAGAGTACAGGCGGGGGTGGGGTAGGGAGGAGGGAGATTCGGGACATTGGGGATGGGAATGTTGCACTGGTGAAGGGGGGGGGGTGTTCTTTACATGACTGATATCCAACTACAATTAAACTTTTAATCAAGGTGTTTAAATAAAGATATCAATAAAAAAAAAAGAAGAATTTCTTTGTCTTCACTGTTTTTGGAAGAGCTTAAGGAGTGATGGCAGTAAATCTTCCCTGAAGGGCCAATAGTACTCAACAGTGAACCTATCTAGACAAGGACTTTTGTTCTTGAGGAGACTCTTAATTGCTGTTTCAATTTTTTGGTGATTGGCCTGTTTAGACTTTCTACTTCTTCCTCCTTCAACTTTGGGAAACTACATTATTCTAAGAATCTACCCATTTTTTTCTAGGTTCTCCAGCTTCAGAGAGAGCATCAAGTTGTTCATAGTAACGTGTCATATTTTTGTCTTTCTGAAGGATCTGTTGTAATTTCCCCCCTTTCATCTCTGATCAGATTTATCTGAACATTTTACCTCTTTTGTTTTCCTCACGAGTAAAGATTTACCTCTTTATCTTTCCTTTCCCTCCTTTTCTGCGTTTGTTTTAGGGTCAAGTTGAGGTTGAGTGGCTTAGTTAGGAGCTTATATCTCGCTACATCCAGGGCTAGGTGGTGCTGGAGGTGAATCAAAAGAGGCACCACCCGGTGCCCAGGGCTCCCATTGTTCGAGTTCTTTGAGTTATCTTCCAAGCATTTCTGAATTCCAAGCATTTCTGAATTGCTATTGTGGCAATCAATCAAACCTTGGGGATCCCCATTTTAGAGCCAAATGTACCGGGGACCCATACTGGTGAAAGACATCTGAAATGGGGGCAGTTTGTGGTACTGAGTTCTTCGAGGAAATTTCACCCCTAGAAGTTTTGGGTGTAAATTGTTTTGTATGGAAAGACCTATGGTGCCAGAAGAAAAACCTGGTGTTTCTTTCTAGAAAATATTTAGTGACAAAACAATGGCCTGTCCTCCTCTGGGTTCTTCTGAGACTGGATAAGTTATCAAATAAGCATCCGAGGGGAAAGTGGTAAACTTATTAAGAGGCTGTATACTTCCTGTATACGTGGGAGAGACCCAGAAAAACTGAGAAAGCTTGTTGTTATGCTGTAAAACACCATCTTTAAAGTCAATAATTGTTGCAGAGAATGTCAAAGTCAAGATGAGCAAGACCCTTAGGGAGTTGTCCAAAGGAGTTAACAAGAATGTGTACATTTAAGTTCTGCAAAAGACATTAGATATTTCAGGGGGAGAGCCTAATGCACATATTCCCATGAAAATTTTTTTTCCAAAGACAACTTCCTATGCATTTTGGGAGTAGAAAAATCTTCACTTTCTTTTAACATTAACTTTCTTTTAATACTTAGGCATATTTCAAATAGAAGATAGATAGATAGATAGATAGATAGATGAATGGATGGATAGATAGATAGATGAATGGATGGATAGATAGATAGATGACAGACAGACAGACAGACAGACAGATAGATAGATAGATAGATAGATGAATGGATGGATAGATAGATAGATGAATGGATGGATAGATAGATAGATGAATGGATGGATAGATAGATAGATGACAGACAGACAGATAGATAGATAGATAGATAGATAGATAGATAGATAGATAGATATGTAGGTAGGTTATATATAGAGAGCAAGAAAGAGAGTCTGGTGACTTCTATTGGTCACTCTTCACCTTCCAATTAAAGATATATTATACAATTTTCAAATGGATATGTTGTGTATAAAAGTAGAAGACAAATGACTAAACTATGAAAGTTTTTTTTTTACTCCTCTTAACTCTCTTTGTAGTACTTGCAAGACTCAGAAAAAAAATCACTGTGAATTCGATGTTTTTTCCTTCTGGATACTTTCTTATTTATTTTATACACATCTTGTTTATGTAAAAATTGTATGCTGAACAGTGCTTTGTATCATTTGAGTGGAAGGGACTTTGTGAACCATACCCTGCAGTGCTCAGGAGTTATTAATGTCTCCTGGAAGCACTCAAGAGTACTTGGTCTATTATGTACTATCCAGACCAAACTGGGTTTCAATCTTTGCAGATGTCTCCTAGATTATCTCTCTAGCCTTGCTCTATATTATTTAATAAAATATCTGACAATCTTCCATGACAGTCAACATTCTCTTTAATAGTTTAAAAAAATTCTCAGTGTTACTCTCTCTATATATAATATATATACATAATATTACTTACTTACCTACTTACCTATCTATCTATCATCTATAATATATATCTCTATATGATACCGTATTTTCCGGTGTATAAGACGACTTTTGAGAAAAAAAAGTCAACCGAAAATCGGGGGTCATCTTATACACCGAGTATATCCCGAAAAATGTTTCAATATGCCGCTAAACGAAAATTGTCTGAATATTGCCACAAAATAAATTTTCCAACTTGATCCTGCACCAATCACTGCCAGGCTGCTCGGACCGCCTCTCTAACTCAGCCAATCCAAGCAGGCTTTTGATGCATGCAAATGAGACAATGTTCTGTACCGAATCTACACTGTCAAAAGCCTGCTCAGATCTGCCAGAGTCAGAGAGGAAGTCTATGACAGTAGAACCTTTGAACCTTTGCTTGTTGTGATTGGCTCACTGGTACATACAGTTGCAGCACAGGAACGTTCTGTCTGATACAGCAAATATACTAAACCTATGTTTTAACTGTAAAATTAGGGGGGTCGTCTTATACGCTCAGTCATCTTATACGCCGGCAAATATGGTATATATTATCAATGAACATTTAGGACATTGCTAAGATTTTGCTCTTTTAGGCAAGACATCTTGAATGTCCTTTGATCTTCAGGCAAAGATAAATTGTTGTAGATTTCTAGAAATAGAATTGCTATATAAAAAGTTATGCACATTTATAAGTCCTAATAAAAAAGTTGGAGAGATAGTACAGAGGGTAGTGCGCTTGCCTTGCACATGCCAATTTTATCCCACATATGGTCTCATTAGCCCAGCCATGAGAGACCCCAGAGTACAGACCACACTAAGCCCTGAACATAGCTGGGTGGCCCCAAAACATAGCAAATGAACAAACAACAACGACAAAACTAATACATACCGCAAATTTTCTCCAGTTTAAATTTCTCCCAAGAGACATGATGTGCTATAACCTGGCTATATAAAGTCGGCCCTATGACAAGCATAATTGTCATTCTCAGAGAAATCACTAGAAATGTAGAATTTTAGACTCCATTCAGACCACTGAATCAGACTGTCACTTAAAAAGATTTCCAAGTGACTCATACTCACTTTAGCTGAGAAGTACTGCTTTATATGTTCTTTTTTTTTCCTTGCTAAAATAAGACACCATCTACCTACCTACCTACCTACCTATTTTGTTCATTTTCTTTCATTTTTTAAGTACTTAAAAAGATATTTCCTTAGTGCCAGTCCCTCTAGCTTGAGACTTTAGTTTGCTAGATGCAGAGATTGGTAATTTATGGAATGTTTTAATGAATGAATGAATGAATGAATGTTTTAACCCTAAATGAATACTAGTATAATATTTTCTTTTTAATCTTTTGGCGTATCTTTTCATTCTCCAAAACTTCTTAATTTGTTAAGCAATTGAAAATTATTTAACAAATTCATGGATGATTGCCTCTGTTTTGGGGGATCTAATTGATAAAGTGGGCAGTGGTAAATTTATATTGAGTTGGAGTGTTCTCTCTTACATACTCCTTATTCTAGCTTAAAAAAAATAAAGTCATCTGGAGGTGCTTTAAGAGAAGAAATATCTGAGCCAATTTGAGAATGGCCACTGCAAGGGAATCTTTTACAAAAGCTTGCAAAAAGGCTACATCAATTTGCCAATCAAGTTTTAAAAGGGAGATTTGTCTCTGCCTTCTACCTCCCACAGAGTTGTACAAATTGGAATAAATGGTTCCTGGATTATTAACTAAACTGGCTTTATATAGACTAACGTCTGGGCCAGTCTTTGACCTTTTGCTACTAATAAGCATTTATTGAATGCCTTATTTATCCATGATACCATGCTTTCAGACACAGCCATTTTCTTAACCCTCAAAACAGAACTCTAAGATAGTTTTATAGATTGGAAAACTGGTTGTTAATGAAGGAAAGAGTGCAATCTGGCTTAGCTATTGTAATCCACCTTATGTGAATTCCACCTTACAGGAGAACACCAAATATTTCCAGGATGTACTATAGTAATTCTAATTTTAAGATAAATTTCACACTTGATAGATAAATTTCACACTGTGAAATCAGTCCGTTTGGGGGTATATATCACAAAATAAAAGACCTTAATGATTATTATGGCTTATTTCCTGGAACCTAGGGGACTTAAAAATCTCCAATACTAAGTGAATGAATGAGGTAAGTAGAAAGCCTGTCTAGAGTACTGGTGGGGGTGGGGTGGGGAGGAGGGAGATTTGGGACATTGGTGATGGGAATGTTGCACTAGTGAAGGGTGGGGTTCTTTACATGACTGAAACCCAACTACAATCATATTTGTAATAAAGATATTAATTAAGATATTAATAAAAACTCCAGTGCATTCCCAATGAAGCTTGGTACAGAATTGCCTTCCTATCTGTACTGTTTCTCTGCAGGATTTAAAAGCTAAAGCTCTCTGGGCTGTCACCTCCACTCCTTCATTGTGTCTGGTTGAAGTGACTTCACGCTTGCAGGGGAATTTATCATCTTGGAAGGTTTGTCTGTGTTCCTTTCACGAAGCTTCACAGAGGTTGTCAGGAATGAGCATGATAGAGAAAAGAGGCAGTGCCTTGCTGCATTTTGTCGTCTATTTTTTTCTGGTACTTTCTCAGCATTTTTAAAACTATGCTAATTCCGCCCACTTAAAAAAATAAAACAACTTTGCTTCCTTATGCCTAGCAGTCGATCTGCCTTAGAAATAGACCATTGCATTGCAGCTGCGGATATGAATTAAATCCCTCAAAAACGAGCATGGAAGCAAGAATCAGAACAGCCTGGTTTGGTTCCAGCTCTTAGTATCTGGAGGAGAACATTTTGCTGTTCTATTCTTACTTTCCTCATCTATATACTAGGGATGACTATGTTGTTATCTATCTCAATTGGTTATTTTAGAAGATTAAATGAGCTCATTCTTGCAAAGGACTTAGAACATAGGTTGGTGTTTGGTACATGATCTATATTTGAAGTTAATTAAGCAAAAATAATTGTTTTCAACTCTGAAAGCTAGAAACAAACTAAAAGCCTATCAACAGAAATGTAGTTGAGAGCTGCTGCCACTGAATGTGTAGGCCCAGTGCTTTCTTTGCTCCACATCGCAGTGGGACCCCATGCACAGGTGAGAAGGCACTCAAGGCTGCTGTCCCAACACCTCTGCTGCTGCTGCTGCTGTTGCTGCTGCTGAAGAGGCAATCCCAACCATTGCATGAAAAGCAAGGTTGTTCTGCTCTGCTCTGCGACAGTGCATTTCTTCTAGTCAATGAACCCCACTACAACACATAGAAAATACCACCACACTGCTAAGGTCATGATGGGGAAACAAAGAAGAAAACCACCATGCTTGGTGAATGAAGATGATCGTTCAGAAGACTCAACTCGTACAAGCTACTTACATAGCATCTCTGACAAGGACTTTAGAGAGGAAACATGGAGGATGCTCAAAGAACTCAAAGAAACCATGGAATGAACAGCCAATACGACTCAAGAGGATATGAAAGTAATTATAAGTAACTTCAAACAGAAATAACAGCGCTGTATGGACTCACCAGCAGAGTAACAGCTACTGAGGACAGAATCAGTGAGCTGGAAGATGAGCTGCATAACAACTCCATACAACAGAAGGAAGAGAGACTTAATATGAATGAAGAAAGAGAGGATGGAAAAAAAATCTCAAAATATGCAAACAGACAGCAATTGACCTTTGGGATAAATTCAACAGGAGAAACATAAGAATAATTGGGGTCCCAGAGAGGCAGGAAGAAAACCCTAATGAAGAAGCAACAGGAATCTGGTTAAGTTATATATAGCATTATTTATCTGTGGATAAAAAAGAGTAAAGTAGGGGCCTGAGAGATACCTCAGCAGGAGGGCATTTGCCTTGCACATAGCCAATTTGGGACAGATGGTGGTTCAAATCCCGGCATCCCATATATTCCCCATGCCTGCCAGGAGAGATTTTTTGAGCACAGACCCAGGAGTAATCCCTGAGTACCATGGGGTGTGAACAAAAAAGCAAACAAAAAAATGGAGTAAAGTAGAGTGGTGATTATTAGAATATGGAAATTAGATGGAGAGATAATACAGTAGGTTGTACATACCCAACCAGAGTTTGAGTCCTTGCACCATCACATATGATTCCCCAAGCCCTACCAGAATCTATTCCTTGAGCACGGTGCCAGAAATAAGGCCTAAGCACCCATGGGTGTAGGCACAATAGCAATAAAATAAAATAAAAATAATGTAGAAGTTATACTCATATAAAAGGATCTCTATAAAATAAAATAAACATAAAATATACATAGAAAAAAGAGGTTGAAGAGTGCGCAGCTGACTAATCAACAATGATTTCTGAGTGGCAGTTGGAAATTTGGGAGACTTTTTTTTTGTTTGTTTTACTAAAAACTTATTTTAGCTACTGCTATTTCAGTGAAAATCTAGAGAATTATGATTTTATTAGGGGAAAGGGAAAGTTGTGAAATGTTAAGGACATCAACTTAAATTTGTTACCCCATATTAATAAGGCAAATGGAAGAGATTCTGAATGACTTGCTTGGAAACTTTTGCATGAGACACATTTTTTATTGTTTATGCTAGAAGCTGGAGGTACAGTCATGATTCATCTTCATCCTCTTCTCCAAGGTGCAATTTGGGCTTAGTAATAATTCAGAAATTTACTGTGCTTTTTTTTTATTACTTAAAGGTATAAATTGAACATTCTTGGGCCGGCCTAGTCCCCACGCCAAGATTATGCCCATTTTTGAGTAAGGGAAATCTGAGATAAGGATTTATCCCAATAGAACCAGAAAGTGAGAAAAATGTAAGCAAATGAAGGATTCTTTATGAACTGTTAGTGGGATTCTTCCAGATATTTTCCCTATCAGTGTAATGAGATATCTATAAATGCCTCTCCTTAGGTTAAAGTTATAGACTCTATAAGTGGAAGTTTAAGAGAAACTCATTAGTCATTTCTGGGAATCTATCTCTCAAATATAAGAACACTAATGTGAAAGGATGTATGCACACCTCTACTCATTTTCAGACTTAGGCCAATAGCCAAGATACAGAAACAACCCAAATGCCTAACTAGGGATGAATGGGTCAAGAAGTTGTGGTATATATAAACAATGAAATACTATGCTACTCTAAGAAATCATGCAATTGGCAGCAACATGGATAAAACTAGAGGCTATTGCGTTCAGTGAAGTCAGTCAGAAGGAAAGGGCAGATCCAGAATGATCTCTCATATGTGGGACTTAAAGGTACATAGCAAGCTAGCAACAAAGCTCAAAGGCAACATGAGATAACTAATGTACACAACTGAGTTGGTGGTGATGAAGAGGATAAAGAGGGGGATATTGGGGTCCTAGGGGAAGGAAGGTGTTGGAATTATGTTCATGAGAAACCATCATTTGTGATATTGTAAACCACAGAACCTCACTTAAAAAAAATACAAGTAAAAGGAAATTTAAATAGAGGAACTTATTAGGATAGAAGGCAAAAGTGAACTTTAGGAAGCCCAGTGGATATGCAGTCAGCAATGAAAATGAAAATGAAAATAAAAGCATATTGCTACTTGAAATTAGACTTCGATTTTGGTATTCAGTGCTCTATGTTCAACCAAGAGAGTTAATCAACATTTCCAGGTCTCATTTTCCCACTTTGCTAGATGACTATAATACTACCAATATGACTAAAGATACCAAAAATCTATTTTTGACATTTTTCTCACCTGACAAGCAGATTTTCAAGAGCTATTTGCTGAATGAAATGATACATTACATGAGGAAATACAAAGTATTTACATATAAGATATTACAAGGCTAAAATATGGAAAGGCTATGATCTATAAGGCATAAACAAGGACACTTTTTCTTGGGGAAACTTGACAGGAAGATTTTTTTAATATAATTTTTATTTTGATCATAGTGGCTTACATATTGTTGACAATATTATTTTAGGTACATATTTACATAAAATCAGGGGGGATTCCCATCACCAAATTGTCCTCCCTACACCTCCATTTTTGTCCTCCCTCCCATTTCCTCTTCTCTCGCCCCCAGGATGGTTAGAATATGTGGTCCCCTCTGTATCTGACCTACTACTTAGTAGTCTTGCACCTGTTTGGTCTTGATGTCTCGACAGGGAGATTTTTGTCTCCGGATAACGAATAACTTTTATGGGTAACAACTGTCCAAAGCTGGAATACACTTTAGTGATTTTCTTCCTATAATGAGAATGCATGCCTTAAATCAGAAAACAAAAGCTGTTGAAATATAAACAATGTCTAATATTTTGAAACCTCGCCATCTGTTCAAATTCAAGCACGGCATTAGCCTTGTTGAAAAAAGTTTTGGTTGGCTGAATTTGGAGGTCAGTCCCTAACTCAGTCGAGAAGTTACATGGAATCCATTTAGATTTCAAACCATTTTAAGCTCCCTTAAGAGCCTAGAACTTGTCCCTTTGTAAATGCAAAAAAGCATCCATTCTGTTGTCAATGTAGCTCTAAGCCACTTGTGCAGATATGAACTCTAAGAACTTTGGACTCTAAAAGGTTCTGTCCATAACCGGTTAACTAGAGTGGAAAGATGATGCAGTTGACAGGCAACTGAGGTTTTAATAAATCTGCCTCTCTTTCCCAGTGCACCAGGTAAATGAGTAAACAAACGTTCCCTTGAATATGACTCAGTCATGTCTGATAAGGATGCTTGTGCAATGAATGAAAGAACCAAGGCAGATATTTATTTAGGTAATTCAGGACAAAATTTCCGTGATAAAAAAAAAAGTGTTAATAATGTGAAAGCTCCAAATGGCTTGATTCATAACTTCCTTAATTCTACATCTTAATTTGTGCATAGGACAATGTTTCAGTAATGCCATTTTTTTTTGGTTTTTTGGGCCACACCCCTTTGATGCTCAGGGGTTACTCCTGGCTAAGCACCCAGAAGTTGCCCCTGGCTTGGGGGGACCATATGAGACTCTGGGGGATCGAACCGTGGTCCTTCCTTGGCTAGCACTTGCAAGGCAGACACCTTACCTCTAGCGCCACCTCCCCAACCCCCAGTAATGCCATTTTTATACCTGAGCTTATGATCTCTTTTGTAGCAGCCGGGACAGAAGACAGCAGATGCCAGAGCTAGCTCAGGAGTTGAGTTCATGCTTTACATGCAGGATGCCTGGATTGGATATCTAGTATCACATGATTGCCCCAAGCATCTCCAAGAGCAATTCCCTAACACAAAGCCGAGTATAGCTGTTAAGTCCCTTTAGATATGGTCCCAAAATCAAAGAGCTTAAAAAGAAAACAATAGGGGCTGGAAAGATAGCATGGAGGTAGGGTGTTTGCCTTGCGTGCAGAAGGATGGTGGTTTGAATCCTGGCATCTCATATGGTCCCCTGAGCCTGCCAGAAACTAGAAGTAACCCCTGAGTACTGCTGGGTGTAACCCAAAAACAAAAAAACAACAAAAAAGAAAATAATAGAACAGGCAGTAAAATATAACTTTGCTATTTTTCTTTCTTTTTTAAAATTTATTTAAATTTATGTCAGATTTTTATCAAAAGAATCTCAGTCCTTCGTCAGTAGCTGCTAGCAAGACAATGTGATCAGAATTTGGTAATAATAAAATCATTGTTTCTCATCTAGACTGTGAGCTTACTATCAAGGGCATTTATTTTTATGTCATAATGTCTGAAAATCACAGAATACCAGATAGTAGTTTATTATGATTACAGATCAAAATGTGCTTGATTTTATAATGAATATCTACTTATGTTTCCCAAAATAATGGGCATGAGCATATTCTGGCTACTAAATAGATGCAATATATACTAAACCAGATAACTGAGATGCTGCAAAGGCATCCTCTAATATTACTGTGATACTTCTTAAAACAAGAAAAGCATTTTTCATGAGGGAAAATATTGATATTTGCTTATTAAGTTCTTTTTCAGTCGTCTACATCCATGATTTAGGTATAAAAGATGGTGAAGTTCCAAAATGTTAAGTGATTTTATTTCTACATTCCCCGTTTTCTGGCTTTAAAAATATCATGAATTCGGGCCCGGAGAGATAGCACAGCGGCGTTTGCCTTGCAAGCAGCTGATCCAGGACCAAAGATGGTTGGTTCGAGTCCTGGTGTCCCACATGGTCCCCCGTGCCTGCCAGGAGCTATTTCTGAGCAGACAGCCAGGAGTAACCCCTGAGCACTGCAGGGTGTGGCCCAAAAACCAAAAACAAACAAACAAACAAACAAAAATCATGAATCATTTCCACCATGGAGAAAATGACCTTCTTTTTGAAAGAAACAGCCCAGCAACAACCCAACTACCCCAGTAGAGAGCATCTTTGTCAGTCCTGTTCACTATTTGTGGTGGCCCAGTGGGAAATGAGGGCGGAGTGAAATCTTGAAACTTGAGGCTAAGGGCTTTCTGCTTCACATCTACTCTGATGTGAGCCTTCAGGGAGTCCTCCTATCACCCCCTCTCTCCTCTCCATTCTCTCCTCCAGTCTATACCTCCAATTCCACCTCCATTCTTCAATCTGTGATTGGTAAAGATGTTGTATTGCTAGCATTGCTGGGTATCATCAGATCTAAGAGGCAGGATTTGGGGGTTTCTTCTTTTTTTCTTCTTTAATATAGAAGAGCAAGTGCCTTTTTTTGGTTTTGGTTTTGGTTTTTTGGGGGCCACAGCTGGTGGTGCTCAGGGGTTTCTCAGGGGTTTCTCCTGGCTCTGTGCTCAGAAATCGCTCTGGCAGGCTCAGGGGACCATATGAGATGCCTGGGGATCGAACCCACATCTGTCTTGGGTCAGCCATGTGCCCTACCACTGTGCTATCATTTCGGCCCCTGAAGGTCAAATTGTTGAGGCAGAAAAACTAGACTAGAAAAAGAAGGGGAAATTCCATTTCTCAGAAAACTCAATGGCAGACAGTAAATTCTGCCTTCAATGGGACCTTTCGAGACTCTCCATCACTACACTGTCAAAGTTCTCTCACAGTATTAATTTCCTGATCACAGAGACAGGGCCTGGCAGGCAGAGTGGTAAATGGCTGAGCCCAAAGAGGTTTTCTCTACTAGACACAAAACCATTCCACTTTTCTGTTACATGGCTTTGGTGTGATCTACTTACTTCAAGGTCTTGTACTCTTTTAAGAGTAATATTGAGTATGAGTCCCTTAAATATCTCTAACATAGGGGCCCGGAGAGATAGCACAGCGGCGTTTGCCTTGCAAGCAGCCGATCCAGGACCAAAGGTGGTTGGTTCGAATCCCGGTGTCCCATATGGTCCCCCGTGCCTGCCAGGAGCTATTTCTGAGCAGACAGCCAGGAGTAACCACTGAGCAACGCTGGGAGTGGCCCAAAAACCAAAAAAAAAAAAAAAAAAATCTCTAACACTCAGTACAGGGCCCCAACCCTCAGCTAAAAAGTATGGAATAAAAGCTAAAGGGGAGCAGGCTGATTGCCATATTAGATTCATAAAAAAAAAGCATAAAGGCTTGTTTCTATGATTTGGTTTTTATGAATAGTGAAGCAATGAATATAGAAGGTAAATGTCTTTTCAAAATGTTTTTTAGAGTCATTAGAACCAAGAAGTAAAATTTTGGGGGCATTTGTTGAGGCTCAATTCTTGGTTCTAGAGACTTACTCATATTGTTTTCAGAAAGGGTTGAACCAATCAACATTCCACCAACAGTGGAAGCAACTTGAGTATCCAAGAGAAGAGGACTTGGATAAAGAAAACCTAGTATGGACCAGAGTGGTAGCAAAGGAGTAGGGCATTTGCCTTGCACGCGGTTGACCCAGGTTGGACATGGGCTTGATCCCCGGCATCCCATATGGTCCCCCAAGCCAGGAGCGATTTCTGAGCTCAGAGTCAGGAGTAACTCCTGAGTGCCACCAGGAGTGGCCCCAAACCGTCTCCCCCCCCCCAAAAAAAAAAAAAACAAGAAGAAACCATGATATATATATATATATATACACACAGTAAAATATTACTTGGTTATAAGAAAAAGATGAAGTCAGTCAGGTTGACACTGCCTTGATGGATCTGGACAGTATCTTGTTGAATGAAGTTTGTACAAAGGAGAGAGACAGATAAAAAATAATCTTGCTCATATGAGGAACATAAAGAAGCACAGTAAGGGAATAACATGATAAAAGACAACAAAATCTGAGAACTAGTCTATAGAACTGAGAGTATCAAGAAGGAGGATATAGGGAGGATGTGAGGGAGCCCTGAGACAATGATGAAGAGAAGCAGACACTCTGGTGAAGAGTTTGGTTTTGGAGTGTTGTATTCATGAAGGCCTATCATGAACAGAACTGTACATCACAGTGCATAAAAAAGGAAGGGTATGAAGGATTTTCAAATTTTGAGATTGAATTCTCCCTTTTTATCAGTCTTCTGTCTTGGGAAAGTGACCTAACTCATCTGTGCTTTGGTTCTCTTTGAGTAACACAAATAGATTGAATTCTTTATTCTTCATGGTGTTTTCTGGCCATCACCTTCTGTGTCTGCAGGAAGACTTGTTACCATAGAGAACAGTGATATTCATAGCATCAGGAGCACTTGCCAGTGCATTCATAGTTCATATTGGGGGATACAGAATTTGCTTCCGGAGAATTTAATGCAAGTCAAGAAAACATGCAAAAAATAAACCAGGGTAGTAGGGACAAATAATCATGAACATTCTGAAATCAACTTTTTGATAAAAGATATCCTGAAGTGAGTGGGAGGAAGGACAGGAAAGAGAGCAAAGGGCTAAGTGAGTGCTATGCACGTGGGGGATTTGTGGTCCACTACCACTCTCTCCCCCCAGTACTTCTCGATTTCAATGGAACAACTTGCAAAGAACAAAGCTGGAAGAAACTCCAACACCCTGAATTCCAGCGGGGGAAAATACAGGAAAAGATGTGCTAAAAGACGGCCTTGGAAAAACCACTAGAAAGGATAATCTGATCTTTTTTGGCCCCCTCACCCAAGTAAGTGTTCAGGGGCTTCTCCTGGCTTTAGGCTTGGAATATATCCCAGCAGATCTCAGGAACCATGCAGTGCCAAGGACTGAATGAACCCTGCTCAGGAATCATTGGGGACAGGAAATCATACGGCTATATAATCACATGCAAGGCCTTATCTCTGTACTTTCTCTCCAATCCTGAGTCTAATTAATGATTAGGAAAGCTATCCTTTTTCAAGCTTAAAGGATTCTACGTTTTTTTGGGCTGGAACAGTAGGCAGCAGTAGGGCATTTGCCTTGCATGCAGCTGACCTAGTTTGATCCTCAGTATCCCATATGGTCCCCCAAGCCAGAAGCGATTTCTGAGTGCAGAGCCAGGAGTAACTCTTGAGCGTCACTGGGTGTGGCCCCCAAATCCAAAAAATAAAAAAAGATAAATAAATAATTCTACTTTTTTTTTAAATAGAGGTGTGAACACCTCAACTTTCAAAACCTAAAGAATTTACAGCTACTTCTTAGGAAGTCATTATACTATAGCAAAACGAGAGACAAAACAACAGTATGTTTGTATGTGCCTACAGGAGAAATTTTAACAGTCCAATTAATTCTTAATTCAAGGCGTTGTCTTAGTAACTACTATTTCAAGATGATCAGTACTTGCAACATAATTTATAGCTTCACCAAGGCAGGAAAAAAATAGAAAAAAGGCAGAACCTTAAAATACCTTTGCCAATTAAATCTTGAATAATTTTTGACTCTGAGCCTAGTCAGTCATTTAATTTAAATTGGGAGGAATGATAAAGAATGCATTGGCTCTTTGGGCTTTCACAACTTTTTCGTGTGTGTCTGGGGTTTTAAAAATAATCTCCTTTACCTTCAAATCTAAGATGTTAGAAAAAGATTTAAGACAAACTTAATATCGATTCTTCACCATGTAGGCTAATGCCAACATAATGGACTTCATGAGTCAGGTCCCCAAATTCTCATAATCTCAGTACAATCACAAGAAATATGAAGCAGGTGAAGAACAACAGGAAGAACAAGCCATGCACTAACATCAACAAATACTTTTCAGTTAACTCTGTCTTATTTTTGGGCTTTAGGCACCATGATTCACAACACTTTTAATAGCAGAGTTTATGGCATTCAGTGTTCCAACTCCAAAGCCAACACCAGTGTCCTTGCTCCTCCACCCAAATTTCCTTGTCCCTTCACTCAAATGTTTTTGTACCTCAGTCCCAGCTCCCCTTCTTCTCCCCACCTCATCTACTTAGCAAATATTTTTTTAATCTGTTTATTATAGTTTGGGTCACATACTTGCATTCAGTTAACTTTTTGTCATTAGATTGTTCAAAGTTGAAGGGTGCAGAGGTCAAAGTATTTGTGTATTGACTCAACAAGAATGCTTCGCCATTTGTAGTATTCTTTGATTCTCTGTTCATATGTGTGCATAAGTATTTGAGTGTATGTGTGTGCTGGATCTCTCCTACAAGAAAATTTAGGTTTTCATCTAGTTCTGGTGCAACTTATTTGTCTGAGGCCTTTCTTTACTCCATTTCCTTGTTTGAAAATGATGAACCGGATAAATGCTCAAAAGTCTTTCCTGGGGCCTGCGAGGTGGTGCTAGAGGTAAGGTGTCTGCCTTGCAAGCACTAGCCAAGGAAGGACCGCGGTTCCATCCCCCGGCGTCCCAGATGGTCTCCCCAAGCCAGGGGGCAATTTCTGAGTGCTTAGCCAGGAGTAACCCCTGAGCATCTTAGGGGTGTGGCCCGAAAAACCAAAAAAAAAAAGTCTTTCCTAGTTCTAAAGTTCTGCAATATATCATGTCTTTATAAGTCTGAGTTTCCCATTAAGGTTTGTGTCTTTTGTTTGTTTTCAAGCCCCGTTTGTTTTGCCTGTAGCAAAGCTGATAACTCTGATAGGTAGTTAATTCTATGAAGTAAGTATAGTTTATTTAAATTCTACTCTAAGGGCCTATAAACAACGCACGGAAGTGATGGTCTAAAGTACCGTGGGGAAATATTATGAGAAAGTATTAATTCAAGCTCATTAAACAGAGATTAAAAATTTTATTCTTAGAATAAAGATCTCATAAAAGTGCAAGATTCATTCATGTCTCAACTGAATGTTTGTTCCATATCTCTACGCGCCTGGTCTCTTATGAGCACTGGGCTGGCTGTGATTTTATGAAGATTTCACATTCCAACCAGGGATGTACATAAAGAGTTTGTTCAGAATATGCTCAAGGCGACAAGGGTGAGCGAGGAAGAGAACAGATCTAGGCAATTTCATTTGATGAAATGAGAAAAAAACGCCACAGCAGGAAGAAGCAGTAAAGCTAAGTTTGAAGGATGCTTGTAACTTTTAACAGCAGATAAGAGGAATTGGGGTAAGAAGGACTCTGTCTGAGGAAATAAATCCAAAGCAAGCTGTTCAGACACCCACAGTTTGGTCTGGCAGGCTAAAGTGTAGGGACACAGGTAGAGCAATGGGAATGGGTCTTGAACTAAGGTGTGCAAGGGTAGCCTAGCTAATGGTGAGAGGTAAGAGGACATTTTGGCAAGCTCTGTGACCTCATGAATGTGATCACGTTTGATACTTTGGGAAGACCAGTGTGTAATATGAATTTTCTAATATGATCAATGTATGTACAACTGTATCCCTATTATGCAGTATTCATAAAATGAGCAGTATTTATAGTCTGTGAGAATACGTTTGCAGAAGACTCAAGAAGAAATGCTGCAACATTCTTGGAGTAAGAATGAGGACCTAAATTAAATGATTGGCAAAGAGGATAGAAAGATACAAACATGATAAGTGATATCCTAGAGTTAGAAAGCTAATAGTTGATGACAGATTGATTAAATGGTGATGGGAAGGCTGAGGAACAAGAGCTTATGTGCTACTTGGGAATCAAGCACAGGAGAATTTTTGTGGAGACAGATGAGATTTTCTTTGGACACATTAATTTTAGAATGAGGTTTGATCTAGAGCGAGATGTTTAGGAGAATAAAGGTCTGGTGCTCTGAGTTTAGGCAGTCATGAGCACTTAGGACAGTGGTTCAAAGGCTTAATTTGGGGCTGGAGTGATGGCACAGAGACAGATCATTTGTCTTGCATGACCAGAAGAGACCTTGGTTCAGTTCCTAGCATCCCATAAGGTCCCCAAACTTGCTAGGAGCAATTTCTGAGCACAGAACTAGGAGTAATCCCCAAGCACTGCCAGGTGTGGCCTCAAAAACAAAACAAAACAAAAATCCCCCCCAAAACAAAAACGAAAGGCTTAACCTTCTGCAAACCAGCCTCCTTCTTTTTCAACAAATGTTAACATTCCCGAAACTTACAAATAATATCACAGACAAAATATCTAAGACTCCAAATAACACTAGGTAAGAGCAAAATTAATTGGTTTGTTTAGAAAAATTAATATTCTATATTTACACAGTCAAGCATGACTATACTCATAGTAAATATACATTCAGACATACACATCTACAAGGTTATTAGTAACACAACACACTTCTTTCTGGTTCAGTTACAGCTATTGATTGAGTAGCTTCTAGTTACAAGCACGTTACAAATAGAAAAATAAGAGACACAGAGCCAGAAAGGTGGCTCACAGGGCTAGTGTTCTTGTCTTGTAGTGGGAGACCAGCGTTTGATCTCTGAGACTTCATGATCTGCAGTCATTGCTGTGAAAAATAGACATTGCCATAAGAAATCCTGGAGCACTAAGCTGGGAGTAGCTCTCAAGTGTCATTAGGTAAACAAAGTATATTTCATCTCAAGATAAAATATGTTAATGACAAAGAATATTATTATTGTTAATTATGTGGCTTCTTATCATGTCTTTGAGACAAGAAAGCCTGAGCTGGGGGAGAGGTGTGTGTGTGTGTGTGTGTGTGTGTGTGTGTGTGTGTGTGTGTTTGTGTGTGTACCAGAAAGAAAGCCAATGCAATGACCATAGTATGAAAACATCTTTACAAATGAATGATTGTGGGGCCTTGGAGTAGATACCCAAAAGTGAAATGACTAGTCAATGGAAACACTGTTCTTTCTTGGTTGAGAAATCTCTAGTCTTTTACCATAGAGGCTGAAGCGGTAATATTTCCATCACCAGTGGATGTGGTTTCTTTTTTCACCACATCTCTTTCAACACTGGTTGTGCAAGACTGATTTTTCAAGTGTGCAAGAACACATGAGTGGATAAAGACATTGGTGTGTGTATATGTATATATAGCTGTATACACACACAATGGAATAGTTGTCAACTATAAGGAAATATGAAACCCTGCAGTTCACGGCTGCCCTATTGAATATGCTGAAAGAGTTAGTCAAAAGGAGATGGGTAAATATTAAATAATATCTTTGACATGTGGAATATGAAGACATATAGTAAACAAATGATAATGGTTATTGATATCAGACCCTAAGATTGCCCATAGACATGAGTTTGTTAAGTGGGGGTTGGGGATGGTGAGAGCCAAGAGACACAGTAATGGGGAGATGCTGATACTCAGGTGGTATTTACGGTGTTGATACTGAAGTCCTGAGTATTAGTAGTAATGTAAATCAAGATGCCTAAATAAAAATGAAAGTCAAAATAAAAGGGTTAGAGGAGGCTGAATGTATGCAAGATGCCATGTTGAGCCTTGCATAGTACACATTCCCTTGAACACTGCAGGGACCGACCTGGGCACAGAGCCAAGAGGCATAGATAGCCTCCCCAACCATTATTGGTGTAAGTCCTCCAAAAACAAACACACATACATAAAGATAAATAAATAAAAAAACAAAAGAAGAAAGCCACTCAAACAAATGATAAATTTTAACATTAAAATTTTAAAGTAGGGGCAGGAGAGATAGCACAGTGGCATTTGCCTTGCAAGCAGCTGACCCAGGACCTTAGTCAGTTGGTTCGAATCCCTGTGTCCCATATGGTCCCCCGTGCCTGCCAGGAGCTATTTCTGAGCAGATAGCCAGGAGTAACCCCTGAGCGCTGCGGGTGTGACCCAAAAACAAACAAACAAAAAAACAAAACAAAAAAAATTAAGGTAAAAAAGGTGCTTAGGAAACAAGTTAGGCATCTTTTTAAATGATATATTTTTTAAGAGCTTGACTTTAAAAATCACCAGGTTGAGTAGATTAATGTGCATTTATATGAAAAGCACTACTTAATATATGCTTCTTAATGTAGAGGAGCATTTTTCTAAGATTAAAAATCACAGACGTGAACACAGGTTAAACCCGCATGGAGCCTTCTAAGTCAAAATAGAAAACTGAAGTTTGGTTCTAGGTGACATGAAATCATTGGGAAATTTAATTGCAAGTGTTACATGTGATCTGATTTACATTTTAAAAGTATGCCTGGAGACTTCCAGTTATGATAGCATGGCTGACTAGATTTCCTAATTGAAATCTAATCAAGTAAAATAAAACTAAATTTCACACACTACACCTAAAATTTCTGGGAAGTTTTCTAATGTTAATCTTTATAGAGATCTATAAAATAAATTAAAGTTGCAATACTAAGTTAACTAAGTCGGTTAAGTTTTAACATTAGGCATTCTGATTTTCACTCACTTTGCTGGTGAACATTTTATTTATTTATTTTAGTAAAGAAAAACAGTTTTTACTCAGGGAAATGGGATGGGGAAGTCTGAAAGGTGAGACACTGAGAAAATATGTATGTGTTCAAAAGAGAATAAGGGATGGAAAAAGTCATGCTGGTGAATTTTAATTGTTGTTTTGATTGATGCTCAGAGCACGGAGAAGGAAATGAAATCTAAAGTCCACCAAAGCTGGACATAACCCTCCTACAATGCTGGTCACATAACAAAGAATCTAAGGAGAAAACAGGAAATAAAACCAATGCTTCAGAAAACAAACAACTGGGTTACCTTGTAATGATCTGTATGTTGGGAGTATTAAAATTTATAAAAGAAAAACTTGAATCGTGCATTTTATTTAAATTAAACCCCATCCATTGTATAATATCCAGGACAAGCTGCCATCATTGCTTGTGCAAATCATAGGAATCTACTAATCTACAAATGGTTTTCCTATTTACTCCTAACAGTCTATTCTCCAAACAAAAGACAGAGTTATTTTGTTGTTGTTGTTGTTGTTGTTGTTTTGGGGCCATACCAGGCGGTACTCAGGGTTTGGTTACTCCTGGCTGTGAGCTCAGAAATGACCCCTGGCAGAACTGAGGGGCCATATGGGTTGGTAGTAATCAACCCAGGTAGGCTGTGTGCTAGGCAAATGCCCTACTGCTGTGCTATCACTCCAGCACAAATTTTTTTTTTAATTGAAACAACTGTGATCTACAGAGTCCTTCATAGTGAATTTCAGATATGCAGTGGATCAGAGCCATTCTCACCACCAGTGTTGATCTCCCTCCATCAAAGAATCCAGAGTGCATTCTATACTACCACCCTTTGCCCCCTGGTCTGGCAGTATGACAGGCCCATTTAAGTTCAGATTGTTTAAAGTTTAGGTCCCCTGATTCTACTGTCATTGACTTTGACTTGGATATTTGGTTCTGTCCTTATTTTTTTTCCCCACCAATGCATCTGAGACCACTTGGACCTTAGCCCTCAGCCTTTCTTTAATCTTTTTTTCTTAGTTTTAAAGAAAAATGTGGGAATATGTGGTCAAACGAAGTAATCCATGTCCCAAGAATCTGAAAAAATATCAAGTAATCTTGAAGAAGTATTTTGACCCTCCTGTGCTCAGAACCTGTCACTGGTTCCCTATTTTACTTTAAATTCAGGGAAATTCTGGTCTCCTAGGTTTTGCATGTTGTATTTCACATAATCTCCATGACTGTTTTTTTTTTTCCTGTTATGCTATTCCTTTATTTATTCTAACCTCATATCCTTGCTCTTCCTTCATTCAACATTTCTTAGCTCAAATATCGGTTTTCTGTGACTGGAATGATCTCTGAAAGGTTCATGTGGTACATCCTCTTGTTCCCAATATAAGCGTCACCAGGGGTCAGAGAAAAAGAACAGCAGATAGGTCACTTGCCTTGCACACCGCTAACCTGAGAACAGAGCCAGGAAAAAGCCCTGAGAACAGGTTAATTTGGCCCCCAAACCAAAATCATAAAAGTGGAAAACAAGTTTCATCTCACCAGAGAAATGGATACCATTGTCTCCCTTCTCCCTCTTTCCCTCTGTCCCCTTTTCTCCTTTGTTTTTATTATTGCTTTTATAACCTACTGGAAACATGTTTACTTAATTTCACGGGTGTCCTGTTCCCAGAAAGTAAACTTAGTAACAAATGTGTTTTTCTCCTTCTCTGTCCCCAAGCTTAAAATAATTTTAATTATTCCTGAAGTGCCTTAGTTCAGATATACATCTATGAAAAATAAGAATTATTGACCTTTTAGGTGCTTACTACTTTCTTTGCTCTTTACTTTATATATATCTATATAAATGATATATATTTTATATTTATATGCTTATTTATTTATATGATCTATATCTATCATATTTTACGTGGCATCATTGGTCTCACAAAGAGATGAACTAGAGAGATGATGAGGGAATGTAACTTGTCTAAGGCCACAAGGCTGGTTAGCTAGGAGCCAGTTGTCGGTCTCAGGTCAGTGGGTCTGTAAGCCTTGCTGTGACCCGTCGTATAGTATTGACCTTGTCCTGTACTGATTTTGGCAAACTCACTAGTGAGCAATCTATTAATGCATTCTTAAATTAGAACTTAAAATCAGGACGGATAAATAATTAAATGTTACCACAAAGAAGTACTAGATAGACCTAGAAGATTGTGAACTTTAAATGGAAAAACAGATGAGGGGAATTCAGTTGATTTTTCAGTCTTCCATGTTGGATCCAAAACTATTGAGATAAACATTTTTATATGAGAACAGTGACCTGATATAAAATCCAAGGCTCCAAAATAACTCAGTGGCCTTGGCCAATCCTAAAGACAAACAAACAAGCAAATCTGGGGTCAACTTTTGTCTGACTTTCTGATTTTTTTCTTCTTTATTTCCTTTTCTAATTTTCCTTTTTCTGTTTTTTTTCTCCTTCTTATCTTCCTTACTCCTTTTTTTTAAAACCTTGCTTCCCTCCCAAATTTGCTTTTTTCTCTCAACCCCCTTAAATAACATTTTTTAAGAACTTGACTTTAAAACTCACAAGGTCACCTACTCAGCTCTTTCTTCCCTTCCTTTCTTCGTTTTGTTGTGGTATAATTAACAAATTATTTTTTGTTCTGTGGTCACACCTGTGCTCAAGTCTTTCTCCTGGCTCTGTGCTCAGGGATCACTTCTGGCAGTGTTCAGAGGATTCTGAGTTGTTGGGGATCAACCCCAGGTTGGGAGCATACAAGGCAAGTGCCTTTTTAGCTATACTCTCTCTCTCTCTCTCTCTGGCCTCTCAAAGGTGACCAGACTTTGACCCAAACAAATGAGACCAGTTGAAAGGGCAGGTAGGCAGTCGTGTGCTTCTAAAATTGCTCGTGATCTCAGTTATCTGGTGACGTGGCTGGAAAGTTCAGAGACTGCCACATCATCTGAGCATATTCTATTTCCCTGGAATGAGGGCATCATTGACTCTGTTTTCTACAAACAGCAACATGTCTAATTCATGGAGTTCTTCTCCAGAGAGTCATGGATTATTGATGTCTCTATTGGGCAAGGCTCCTTGGCGAACAATTACAACCCAGTCAGTCCTGCAGCCGCACTTCAGCAGGCAGATAATCGCCTCACCTCATCTCACATCCATCCGTGTCAAGGCAATATGAAGGACACTGTTACTCTAAGTACAGCATCTTTCCCCTGCCTGAGCGAATAGAAGATGTGGCAGCGAGTTACTCTGGGAAATATTGTCGTCACTTTACACGTGTCATTATGGGATGTTTCTCAGGTTGACCTGGAAACTTTCACTGAACCCAGAATCTGAAGTCACTGTTTGCACCTCAGAGCAACTATCTACAGTAAGATGACAAGTTAGAAAAGAATATTTTGTTTAATTATTTCCCTGTCTTTTTGCATAAGCTTTAAGAGATACTATCCTGGAGCATAGAAGGATATACTTGAACCAAAACTGTACTGTTGTTATAAGTAGAAGTAAGGGACTCCTGAAGTTTACCAAAATGAGAAAATGAAGATAAAAAGACATAAAGGCCTTTTTCCAAGCACATGAAGTTTTGGTTTGTTTGCTTGTTTGTTTTTGGGTGATACCCGGCAGTGCTCATGGGTTACTCCTGGCTCTACGCTCAGAAATCTCTCCTGGCAAGTTCAAGGGACCATATAGGATGCTGGGATTCGAACCACCATCCTTCTGCATGCAAGGCAAATGCTTTTACCTCCAAGCTATCTCTCCGGCAGAAGTTTTTTTTTTTATTATTATTTTTGGGCCACACCCGGTGACTCCCAGGGGTTACTCCTGGCTATGCACTCAGAAATTGCTCCTGGTTGGGGGGACCAAATGGGATGCCAGGGATCAAACCGAGCTCTATCCTGGGTCGGTCACATGCAAGGCAAATGCTCTACGGCTGTGCCATCGCTCTGGCCCCATGATGAAGATATTTTGAGGAGTATGGCTTCTCCTTGCCATTCTTAGAGTCTATTTGCATTTCTTTCTCATTGTAGACTCTGCAGGCTTCTTCTGGTCATGGGGTCTTGGTTTTTATTGTCATTATTCATCCTGTGATCCTTAAATATGATTATTTATACTCTGGTAGGTATTCAAATATTAGCAATTTGGACCCATATCCTAATACCTAGGAAGCTGGTTATCAGATTTAGAAAGAATGACAATCTTTTCTAAAGTTGAGTGATAAGATAAATTATGCCTAATAACTATTTAACATATCCTCTGACATTTGAATTTCTATTTTATTTTTCAAACCAGTTAGTTTTATGTCAGAAGTAACCACATACACAGATATATCCTGAGCTCCTGCCACTCAACATATCAACTGGTATATTAAAAAATAAAGGCAAATATAGTTGAAGAAAGAGGAAGAGAATTTGAATTTTACATACTAGATTTTGGGATTAAAAAAGCACTAAAGGAGGGCCCGGAGAGATAGCACAGCGGTGTTTGCCTTGCAAACAGCCGATCCAGGACCAAAGGTGGTTGGTTCGAATCCCGGTGTCCCATATGGTCCCCCGTGCCTGCCAGGAGCTATTTCTGAGCAGATAGCCAGGAGTAACCCCTGAGCACCGCGGGGTGTGGCCCCAAAACCAAAAAAGCACTAAAGGGAAATACATACATTTATATCAAAAATACTTTTTGCTCTGCCAATTTATATATGTTTACCATATATAATAAAATGTAGTCTATATAGTATATAAAATATGTAATATTTATTTGATATTTGGGTACTCTCAGTGATGCCCAGTGCTTGCTTACTCTTATATCTTTGCTCAGGGATCACTTCTAGAATGTTCAGATATCATATGGGATGCTGGGATCCAATGTAGATTGATGGAGTGCAAGGCAAGTGTCCTACCACTTGTACTCTTGCTCTAAAACCCAGAATGTGGCAATTTTTAAGTAAGTACCAAATGCTTTGATAGTTTTGGGATGGAAGTGTTCAGGGGTTACTACCAATTCAGTGCTCAGGGTTTGCTCCAGGCAAACTGTGTGATGGGGACTGTGATCCTAGGGATCAAGCATGGATTTCTTTTTTTTTTTTCTTCAGAATTTATTGATTTCCACTAAAAAATATGGAACGCTTCACGAATTTGCGTGTCATCCTTGCACAGGGGCCAAGCATGGATTTCTTACAGGCAAAGTATGCACATTAGCCCATTGAACTATCTTCCTATGCACCAAATGTGTTTTTTTAAAAAAAAGTAAATTTTGTACACAAATCACAGTTAACAAAATTGATTGAGTTCAAGTCATAAAATGTTCAACATCCTTCATCAGTGCACATTTCCTGCTACCAATGTTCCCTGTTTCCCTCCCTGCCCCCACCCATGGTTTGCAATATTATTATTGAAGGATTACCATGCATATCCCTTTATTTCCTCTCGGCACTCAATTCTTGTCCAGAGTGATCATTTCCAACTATCATTCACCAAAAGCTTTGTATTTCTCTCATCAAAAGGGTCTAAGTGTACTGCGACGACATCTGGGCTAGCCTCAGTGGCCCATTTGAAATCCATAGAATGAGGAAGAAGAGATGCTACAGAAAGTCCTTGGCTGGGATGGACAGACTTATCTGCTTTTTCAGGGGATCCTGAGTTTTTTTCCCCCTGTTGTGCAATGTCAGACAATCCTGAGATGGCTCAGCTGGAGATAGGTCGCAAATCCAAATCTAGTCCTGATCCCCAGGCATGCAGCCACCCAACTCCTTTCACCTTTCTTTTATTTTCCTTTTCTTTTTTATGGTTTTTGGGCTATAGCCAAGTGTGTTCAATCAGTACTTCTTCCTGCGCTTAGCAGTGACCCTAACAGTGTTCAGGGAACCATCTACGGTGCTGGTATTCAACCAATGTTGGCTGTATCCAAGACAAGGGCATTAGCCGCTCTGCTCTCTCTCCTGCCTCAGTGTTTCTAATCGCAGTCTCCCCCCTTCTAATCCAACTCTGCCCTTGCAAAGCAGAATTGCCCCCAGGCTCCTGAGACCATTCTGAAATTTCAAACCCATAGACAACAGTATAAATAAATGACTGGTTCCCATTTTACGTAACTTTGTTTGGGGTTGGTCAGTTAGACCAAAATGGGCTATGTTTCTCTATGTCCAAATTTATAATTTTTAATACCATGATGGGAGCTATTTTTATGTGGTCTGCACTTAGAAAATATTTTGCCCCATTCTATGTTGTGCTTGTATATTCCCAAGGTCTTTTTTTTTTATGTATGTAGCTTTTATTTTTTCTATTATTTTTATTTAAGCACCATAATTACAAGCATGTTTGTAGTTGGGTTTCAGTTATACTTGGATTAATCTCTTAGTTAAATGGCATCACCTCTGTGTTTGGAATAAAAACCAATTATGTCTTATTTCTCTGTCTATTTTTACTTTCATGTCATCTGGGTAGTATATTTCAACATGCATTATCTCAGGAACTGCCCAATAATGCCCAAATTTTATTTCAGTGTATGGATGTCATTGTAAAAGAACAGAAAAATGAAACTGTCATTTTGAGTAAAATCAATTCTGGGAACGAAAGACAATTGCAAACTTTACTTTTAAAGATGTAATTTGCTGACTCCACTAACTACATCATTTATCTACCAGGATTATGCTTTCCGTGCTGATTCACTTAGATGACAAATTTTTGAAATTGCAGTATCTCTTCTATGACACCAATTTAGTTTTATTGGGGGGGTGTGAGGGGGGACTACATACCCGGCAGGGATAAGTCACTTCTGCTTGTGCTCAGAGACCAAATGGCATGCCAGGATTGAACCCAGGTAGGCCGCATTCAAGTCTCTGCTCACTGGGCTATCATTCTGGCCCCGCTAATTATCTTTTGCAGTTAAAAGTTGTGTCCTTTTAGCACAGCCATTTCTATTGGAATTCAAAATGTGATACATTAGTAACTAGAAGTTTACCTTTTGGGGCTTAGCAAGTGTGTGTGTGTGTGTGTGTGTGTGTGTGTGTGTGTGTGTGTGTGTGTGTGTGTGCGTGCCTAAGTTCAAGTGTGCATTATTAATTCCAGAAGATTTTTACACAAAGTATATCTAGATCAGGATATGAAAGCCAATGGAGAAAACAATAAATTGAGTAAATCTCGGGCCGAAGTGCTTGTTTTGCACGCTGCCCACCCAGATTCCCTCTCCAGCACCACACAGGGTTCCCTGAGCCCCATCAGGAGTGATCCCTGAGCACAGAACCAGGAGTCAACCCTGAGTGTAGACCTTGCCTTGCCTTCTAATTGTCATCCCCCATCTCAAGAATCTTGATTTGATTACATCTAGTAAAGGTTTCCACTTACTCTGAAATATAGTGTGCTGTATTTCTATAAACTCAAGAGATTTCCCTTCGGTGGTGGTTGCTACCATTTCTTAAAATAATAAGCATTTTCCCCCTTGGTCAGTGGAGCTTCCAAGCAGTGATTACGGTGCCTAGTGGTCACTCCCAGTTAATATTCAGTGTAGGTGTAGGGAGGACAAATCAGTAATGTGAATTCCCCTGATTTTATGTTGTTATGTACCTAAAATATTATTGTCAACAATATGTAAGCCACTATGATCAAAATAAAAACTATATTTAAAAAATAAATAAATGTTCTCAACCCCACCCCCCAAAAGTGATCCCTGAGTACAGACCCAGGAGTAATCCCTTAACACTCCTGGGTGTGGGGAAAAAACATAAATTGCACCTGTTTCTGAAATTTTAATGTTAAATTATTTTACAACTAATATTTATATTATTTTTGTATATTTGAGCTCTGTTGTTGTGTATTAGTAATTAAGACACTTCAAAGTGTTGTTTTTCTTATACAGTTGTTACAAAACTGTATCTCTAAAAGGCTAAATAAAACAAAAACTATAAATTGCCAAAAAAAAATATTCAGTGTAAGGTGGTAGGTCAGTGCTAGGGTCTGAGGATGCCCACAACGTTTGGCAATACACAGTAGACCTCTAGGGTAGCACTTGGAAATGCTCGGGGAGGCCTTGTGGTGCCAGGAATCAAATCACTGTTCTATCTCTCTACCTGCTTGAATAATAATCTTGGTCACATTCTAGCAGTATGAAAGTATTTGAACAGTATGTTCTAATTTCCTGGGTGATACAGAGCAATGTTAGGCAACTTCTAAGAGACATTCTGAGCATGTTTCTAGAGTGGCGATAAGGTGTGGCAACTTCTAGGCAGAAACTTCCAGATGCATCTACATGGTGGCATCTTGAAAGTTGTCACTGTGGACGTGTATGGCTGTGAACATGATTTAGTGGCAAAGAACTTGTTTTGCGTGTGGGAGATCCTGGGCTGGATGACTAGTTCTGCCCAAAACAAAACAAACAAAAACAATCAACCAAACAGAAGAAAATGAGCCTTTCCATGAGAAAAGTAAATGAAAACATAAATAAGGAGGAAGTTGGGCCAGAGAGTTATTAATTCAAGGACTGGGGTGCATGCTTTATAAGCAGGAAGACTGAGTTTCAGCCACAACATCACATGGTCCCCTGAGCACTGGCAGGGTTGACTTAGGAGCACACAGCTGGGAGTTGCCTCCTAACCTGCACCCCAGCACCACCAGGTGTGGCCCATAACAAAAAGAAAAAGAAAATGGTTCCTCTCTCTTGCACAGGTCCTCAAGTCCTTCTTCAGTAGCTAAAAAAAAAAAAGTCTGAACTATAAAAAAATAAATAAAAAATAGAAAGTCCGAACTATAAGATTATTTTATTGCCCATCGTCTTTCAGAAACTGGCTTGTTTAAGGAAATGAGGTCATGTCACAGAAGCACTAAAATTCCCCTCCAAGAATTACTCCGAAGAATGACAATCATATTGATTGTAGAATCTTGGAATCCGCTAGAGGTATTGGTCGGCAAGGGAAGTCAAATAGTTTCCAATATAAAATGAAATTTCTCCCCGTTGGTAGCATTTACATTTCTATCCACAGCGGGGTTGCCAATCAACATTTTATGCAACAGAGAGGGTGTTAACAGGAACTTAGGGGGACTGTGCTGGCAGGCGTCTGTATTTCCAAGGGAAGAGAAATCTCTTCTTTGGGACAATTAAGTGTCCTGTGGCTCCCTCTCACACACTTCTTTGTGTACGCCTCTGGGTTGTCTCATCTTTTCTGAAATGTATGCGTTGCTTCCCAGAGTGCTGGATATCGATGACATTTATTTTTCTTGAGAACGTTTTTTCTGGGCTAATTTTAAAAGTGCATTGTTGTAATGGCTATGTTCCTTCCCCACCTCAGCATGCTGAAATGTCTCCTTCGAAGGAACTGAGAGACAACCACTGAGCCAAAAGTGGCAGCTGGGAAAGATTAAAAAAACAAAAAAATATATAGACAGATAAAGGAAGCAGGGGCTGAGAGGTAAGAAAGACAGCTGAGAGGTTTAAGGGCTATAGCCTCTGAGCAGCTGAATAAGACAGTGGTCTGGGAGAGCCAGCGAGATAAGGGGCTTTGTGTGTGCTAAAGAAATATGCTAAAAATGATAAGAAAGGCAGCTGTCACCAAAGAGGGTGTTAGCAAGATTTTCAGTTTGCTCAGGACATGAGGACATTCAACATGTGTGCTTAGGGGACAAACATGGTGTCTTTGGCCTGTCATACCTCAAACTCTCCAAGTGAGGAAGACCTTAGCCAGTCCTGGCCCCGGGGTCACTTTTATTCCTGGTTTCTTTGGTTGATTCTCCTTTTCTCTTTGCTCCCCTCCCAAACTCATCCAAAAATTTTTTTTGGGGGGTGGGGCACACCCAGCCGCATTCGGGTTACTCCTGGCTCTGAGCTCAAAAATTGTTCCTGACAGGCTCATGAACCATATGGGATACCAGGGTTCAAACCAGGGTTGGCTGCATGCAAGGCAAATGCCCTACTACTGAGCTATCGCTTTGGCCCATTTTAGCCAAGGTTTTAATAGCTGAAGCCTTGGATCCAATGATCTGTTCTGAAATCCATATCCTTATTTTGAAAACTGGCCATATTTATCAAGAGCTTTCAATGCATGACTTGTCAGGATATAAACCAAGAAATGCTCCTTTTCTGTTTTCTAATTACTGACTAGGAAAGGATAATAGTCGTAGACTGACTTCTTCCACAAAAGTACAAGGGGGTCAAGGAATGGCTGGCTAAATAGTCTAGAGTCTACCATAGCACAAGGATCTAACACACGCAGGTCACAGAAATGAAATGAGGAAGATGAGCAGGAATGCAGTTTTGTTAGGTGGATGTTATTAAGAATATTAATCTTGTCTCTAATTTTTCTCTTGGTTGTTAGATAAATATGTTGGGGGCTGAATTCACCCTCCAAAAATGTTGGGGCTGAGCAATCCCCATGTAAAAGGGTCAGAGGTAGGGTTATCCACATCTAAATATTTAATGAGAGAGAGTCTGGAGCTAGAGACACACAGAGAGTCAGAGAGAGCAAATGAGGCACCACCCAACCCTGGGGCACAGGAGCAACAGAAGCAGTAGGAGTACAGCTAAGCAGGCAGTAAAGCAAGCAGGAGGCAGGGTCTCTCTGTATTTGATTTGGTGGGGCATTAGGCTGGCAGGTAGGTAGGAAGGTAGATAGGCAGGTAGGTAAGTAGGTAGGTAGGCTGGCGAGTCAGGCCTCTTGGGATTCCAGGCCAGCAAGCTCTCTCCAACCAACAGACAGGCTCTAGCTCAATAAATCTCAGTCCCAACTGCCCTCCAGTGGCAGTTACACGGGGGTTCTCATAAATGATGTCATCATCCTTAAAGTGACAGGAACAGGGTTAGGGCTGAGTTCCTACAGTAATATGGAATATTCCTACAATAATATGGAATATAATTCCAAGGGAAGCATAAAAACAAAGATCTATTTATTACGCTTCCCTTTGAATATTAGGGACTATTTTAATGACATGGGAGAAAAGTTTCTAAATAATCCAGTTGCTGAATAATCCACATACTATTTGGTATCATCCAGACCTGGATTTTAATTCAAAAGACATCTTCAATGTCTTTGAACAAATGGCATTATACTGCCTGTAAAGTGAAGATAAAAATGCCCAGCACATTGGGAGGATTTAAGAAACTGCACGCAGAGTTTGGTATCCTTGGCTGTTACTGGAACGGCCTGTCTAACATCTAGGTGTTTAAAAAAATGAAGGCAGGCCTTGCCTTGTATGCATTCTACCCAGATTCTACTCTACCCATACCACATACAGACCCCTAAAGCACCTCCAGGAGTAATCCCTGAGTGCAGAGACAAGAGTAAGCCCTGAGCACTCCTCAAGTCTCATCCACTTAGCCTATGCTTCCACTACCAAAAAAAGTGAATGGGAATAAAGAAAAGAATGTTCCATGTGATGCTTGTTAATCTCGACTTCTTTTCTGATATTGATATTGATTTACTCTTTAATAGTGAAACAGCAGAAAAAACACCAAATCAAAAGACCGGGAGAACTACAATCCCTCTCTGAGTCTTACTAGACTTCAGGCCCTTGTTTGGATTTTTTTTCTCAGCTAGATTCTCTTAAAGTGTTTTCTTTTCCTGGAGTGTTAAGTTTATAGCGAAAGCATAACCCATCATGTTCCAGACAAAGTATGTACATTGGTTTCAAAATATTGATAGGCTAGGTATAGTGTAGAAAATGAGATCAGATTTTTTCCTTTATCTTTAAACTATGGGACCCCAAAAAGGAGAATTAGATGTCAGGCTAAATTTCAAAACAGCAGATTCATCAGTGTTTGTCCATGAAGCAATGAAACCTTGTCAGCTCTCTTGGAATCTTGTACTCACATTCATTGCAATATTCTCTAATTATATGCAGAATATTGTAAAATTTGTGGAATTCTTCCCCCACCAATTCAGTGGTCCCTTGCTTGTGTTAACAGAAGAGGACAGTAGTTGCATCTCATGGGCCACAGGGAAGTTCAGATGATCTGTGAGGAGAGTCAGGAAGTAGCCAAGAAGAGGTGATTGGACTGCGAAGCCACGATTCTGCCCTTACTGTCATTTTGATTTTGGGCAGACCGCCTACAGCATTCACATCGTTTTCTCTGTAAATGGTTAATAAGTCATAGATGCCATCACTGCCTTACAATGTTAAAAGCCTTAAGGACAAATGACTGGTACATGGTGCATGATTAGTGGTGAAGGCTTCTCCCTTATATCCCTGGGGAAAATATTCTACTACTTCTCCAAAGACCCATCAAAAGCAGTCCACTGGAGGTACGAGGGATGTAACACTGCATGTGCAAATGCAGGTGTTAAAGAATATAACAATATAGTAATAATAATATAAAACATACAACTTGGGATTGTCAGAAAAAGAATATTGGGGAGCAAGGTAAATACATTTTCACCTGCTGTCCTCACCCCCACCACTTACAGCTAATGGATTTGTCTGATTAAACAAGGAAAGTGAAAAGAGATGAGATCAAAGGATTGCAAAAGTTCCCATCCCAGGTTGTCTCAAGCCATGAATATCACGAATTAATAATCCTCTCAGAGGGACTGTAATGATCTCTTTCTAAAAGAACTTCATTAAAAAAAAAATCTTAAAAGCAAAGTATCGACAAGCAAAGTTGCCCAAGTCAACTATTGGCCTAGAAATCACCTATCAAATTACAGTCAGTCCTTACAGTAACGCTTCTCTATTCCCTGCTGCAGCCAGGTGACTTGGTGACTCAAACATCTTCATTTCATCCTCCCTCACCTATATTTAGATACTTTTGACTCTTACAGATGCTTAGAGTCTCTTGTTTCCTTCTGCATCATTTTTCAACGCTCCTTTTCCTCAAATTTCAAAATACAGATAAATGAATGCAAAAGGGAAATACATACCGTACTATGCTCAGAAGACATTGCTGTATCTCACTCATCGGTAGCAGAGGGCAAAGCTAGAAATCACAAGTTTTAAATAGTGGCTGGAATGTTTTATGCCTGAAACCCTTGGGTTTAACAGAATTGTAAATCACAGCCCCCTCCCCAAATTAAATTAAGTAAATAAATAAAACTCAGAGCCCTGAGCTAGAACAGGGGTTAAGGGGCTTGCCTTGCCTGTTATCAACCCAGATTAAATCTTTGGCACATATAAATCTTTTTTAAAAAAAGTCAGAAGTAAAAGCTAGTACAAAAATTAAGGTGTTTGCCTTGCATGCCGTCAACCCAGGTTCGATCCTTGGCACCATGTGGTCCCCTATGTTCTGCTGTGAGTGGTCCCTGGAGGTCCCTGTGCATGGTGCTGTAGGGTCCTGTGCCCACTAAAGTGGCCCAAGCACCATATAAGAGCCTCCCACTTCACCCCTAAAAGAAAGAATGAAAATAAGTTCCATTTTAAACCTGGTTGGCATAGTCTTATAACATGGCTTTGTTTTTTAACATTAATTTCAGAGATAAAAAAAACTACCAGATTTTTTTTTTCTTTTTAATATGGAACGCTTCACAAATTTGCATGTCAACTTTGAGCAGGGGCTATGCTAATATTCTCTGTATCATTCCAATTTTAGTATATGTGCTGCCAAAGTGAGCCCAGATTTTACTTGTTTTTAATATTTTTACTTAAGCACTATGATTACAAACATGTTTGTAGTTGGGTTTTAGTTATAAAAATATACCCCTCACCAGTGCAGCATTTCCACCACCAATGCCTCCATGACCCTCTTCCCCCACCCCTGCTTGTATTCGAGACAGGCATTATATTTCTCTCATTCATTAACATTGTCATGATAGTTGTTACTGAAGTCATCTAACTGCACTCACCACTCTGTGATAAGCTTCATCATGGGCCTTTCCTTCCAGCCCTCTATTGTCTCTGTGCATTATTACAATAATGTCTTTTCTTTTTCTTAAAACCCACAGATGAGTGAGACCATTCTCTGTCTCTCTTCCTCTGTCTTAACTTCTCTCAGCATATAAACAGCTAACATACAACTTCCTACCCGACAAAGCTGTTTTTGTACTAAAAATACATGTCGGAAGTCAATTTTTGATACTCACCCTTTTGTGAGCACGTTATCTAAGTTTGTAAAAATGAAAAGAAAATAACAATACTCAACACCCATCGTAACGTAATTACCTCTCATGATGACAAAACGGAAAGTAATGCACTTCCTCCAAACTCATGTAAAACATATGCCTAGCTTAGTCTAGCCTCTTGGATTTTCAAAAAAAAAAAAAAAAAACAATAGCATTCATCATTGAGAGGAAAGTGACAGGATTGAAGGGCACATTATGCACCTTCTCTGAAGAAGTTAGTCAAGAATGACTGAACACTGCAGCAAGACAGAACCAATTTTTGCTATCAACCTTCTACATATATATCATTTTTCTCATCTACACTTTCTGAACCTGTCTGTTCCTTTCCTCATTCTGGTTTACAGTTGGGATTTCAAAGCCTGGCATTTAAATGGCATAGTTAAAGTCATTATTGAACATGTAAAATTCAATCCAGAACAAATATCCAAAGCAAAAATGCTTCTGTTGTAAGTGCTGAGGCAAAACAAAGTTAGAATTTCCATGGAAACAGCCTGGAACTCTTGGAGGACAAAAAAGTATAAGCATAAAAATGCATCTATTTATTTTTGGGGTTCTTTTTCACCTTTGCCCCTCCAAACCTCAGGCTGTCGTCTTAATACTTTCAAACCTCAGAGGGAACGAAGAACAATATTTGACAGGCGTGGAGGAGCTAAATATAGTTCTTTGTGAAATATATTCTATAATCTCTCTTGCCTTCAGTCTCGCACTATTTGGCCAATCTCTCAGTAATTTTTTTTAAACATAACTTACTGTTTTGGGGCCACACCCAGCTGTGCTCAGGGATTACTCCTGGCTCTGCACTCAGAAATCGTCCATGCCAGGCTGGGGGATCATATGGGGTGCAGGGAATCGAACCTGGTCCCAGGTTGGCCACATGCAAGGCAAATGCTCTACCGCTGTGCTAATACTCAGGTCCCTCTCTGTATTTTGGAGAAAGAGAGAGTGAAAGAGAGAGTGAGAGAGAGTGAGAGAGAGAGAGAGAGAGAGAGAGAGAGAGAGAGAGAGAGAGAGAGAGAGAGAGAGAGAGAGAGAGAGAGGAGCTTCTCTGTTAGCCAATTTATCAGTTGGGACAGAATAATATAAAATCACAATATATAATTTGTCCTTTTGTGTAAATTAGGTAATCAAGAGCAATTTCCCAAGCAATCTACATTCCCAGTATAATTTTCTTTTGCTTAGTATTTTAATTTCTAAGATGCCCCTATCAAAGAATTCTCTCAGCACAACCTGTGAAGTACCTAGAGCAAATATATGGGTTTCTATCGCCTGACATTTTACCTGTGTAGAGGGGGATTCACAATTGCTTAGAACATTTCTTTGGACCGCAAAGAAATCCCATTTGGACCCACTGCTTTCTTTAAGGTTACAAATAGAACCAGTCCACCTGATGGATGCACATTTCATCATGTCCTTTTTCTTCTTTGCGAGATATTAACTTTTATTTTTACAAATGTAGACCTCAACATTCTAAAGTCACATCCTCTCTATGTATTAATATTGGCATTTTATTATCTTATTCTAATATTATACAATCAGAAATTATGCTCAAGTCAAACACTCATAGGTAGTTTTTTTTCCTAATCAAGGCTATTTTTTGACAAGGTTTTCCCAGAACTGCCTGACCTACTTTTAATTGATAAATCAAATGTTATTTCATTTTTAATTCATCAATCAAGATCTGGCTTAATGAGGCCAAGAGGGACCTCCATAAATCTAAAAAAGTAAATAGAGAACATATCTTTTGGAATAAAATCATCATTGATGTACTGACTGAACTAACAAGAATTATTTTACTGGTCCCAGGAAATACTCTGGGGGTACACTAGTCTTTATCATCCTAAAGGTAAGCAAGCTAGTGTCTGTTGTCTTTGGAAAATGAAACAATTAAAGATTGTGTTCAATGTGATGATGGTTCTGAATTGGATGAATTACAACTTTTCCATTTTGTGAAATGCAAAAGCACAGTATCATTATAACAGTATTTGTAGTTTAAAAACTATATCATATGTTTAGAAAATACTAAGACCAAGAGAGAATCTATTTCACAACTGATGTAGATTTTAAATTTTAAGATGATGAGCGTTATTTGCTTCAGGTTCTAATCATCATCTCACTAGATACTATCACCTCATTGTGGAATTTTAAAATAAGGGGCAGGAGCAATAGCACAACAGTTGGGCGTTGCTTTGCATCTGACCAACCCAGGACAAGCCCTGGTTCAATTCCCAGCATCCCAGATGGTCTCCCAAGCCTGCCAGGAGCAATTTCTGAGAGAAGAGCCAGGAGTAACCCCTGAATGCCACCAGGTGTGGCCAAATCACTCTCCCTCACCAATTTTTAAGATAAAACTATTCCAATAGGCCATTTCCTCTCTTAGCATGTCTGGTTCTATCCAAGCTATTCTAGTAACTATGACCAGTAAACTGAATGCTTATTACTGGTTTGGTTCCAATTAGTTGACATATTTTAAATACCTATATTTAATCCATGAGGCAGTTATTAGCTCACGATTCTGGAGAAGGAATTAATCTCACTCTAAAGATATAAACAAGATACTCTGTGATTATGATAGTTCTATCATGGCCATTAATTCTGGTGGGAAGGAGGAAGAGGTCCACTTCGATGGCAAAATAAACAATGCAACAGAAATTTTTAAAAATTATATTTATTACAAGTGAATAGATTAGAAGATCTGAAATGTTATAAAGCAATATACACAATGAATAAATAATTTGCACAGGAGAGTCATGTCTACATTACATAACACTGTCTAGTCGGGAATACTTCAATGTAAATCCAGTGACAATGGAGAAAGTCCATAAAAATGCTAACCTGTCTTCCCTTGTATGAAATTGTTCAAGTATAAAAATCCAATACAGTGTAAAATAGTATTTCAATTTAGTTTAAGAATAAAAATTGCAAGTATTGAAGTTTCAGAAGGAAAATGTAAAGCAGCATTTAAAAACTACAGAAACAACTACGTAAGTGTTAAATTAAATGAAGTACCATTAAATGAGATCTACACATGAGCAAAACTCAAAGGAGGAAGCATGAAACTAGCAATATACTCTCTGCATCTTTAAAAAAAAACTAAAATAAACTAAACTGTGTTCATGTAAGAGTATTCTTATACAGTGCACATATGAATTTAAATAAAATCCGAGTCAACATCTTCAGTTGAATAGGTTAATATTTAATATGCTACAACTAGACCTAGTAAATAATTTATGCCATGAGATGAATACATAATTTTACAGTGTCACATCTAAAGTTCCTTTCTTTAGAATGCAGCATAGTAAAACTTAAAAATAAATATCTTAAATAGCATTACTATTAAGGCACAGTATAAACCACATGATTAACCTTTGAAGAATTGCAATCTCCGTCACCTTGTTGTCTTGTGTACTGTAGTCACTAATAAATAGTTTTAAATAGGACTCTGAAAATAGATACTAAAAAGTGTAAAATTATCTCCAAGGGGTGGGGTGGTGGGGGGAAAAAACAGTCCTTAAGACGATGCTTAAGGGGTTGGAGAGACTGCAAACTTGACTGTCTGGATTCCTAAACTACAAGTCAACACAATAAATAAAGAGAAGGCGATGGTAGTAATAGCCTGATTCTAATTCAGAATCAGAAGTGCTGACACCAGCAGATACAAGTTCCCCAAAATTGAAACAGGATGGGGGGAGAGGGCTTCGAATATAAACAAGCTCATCCAACAAGCGCAAGTGACGTGTTCTTTCCAGAACTGTGTGCGTAGTAGGATTGATTGTCTGCACAGCTCCTGCCTTTTCCTTGACTTCACATCACTTAGCTCTGCGCCCCCCTGGCAGAGATGATGCCTGTCCACTTGTCCCCCACTGCCACCCTCCCGGAGTGATTGTTCGATGCCCATTTTTGAGATAGTAAGAACGTGACCTTCTTACTTGAACAAGTTCTGTAGGCCATTAAGCGACAGCTACAAAATGACAATCAGTGCTTTTCACCATTGTGTTATTAAAAATAAAATAAAGAACACCCCCCCCCTTAAAAACAGCAACTGCTTTTAAAGATAATTCAAGCTATATATTGCTCACTCTGTATTCCCTGGTTCAACTAGATTCAAAGAGCTTCTTCTAACTTGTAAAAATAGGCAGTTCGCTTCCCTGATACTAGAAAAAGAGGGGGGGAAAAATCCCATTATAAAAGTAAACTTCCACAGCTCTTCCCTGCCAACCATTCCTTGGTGGCCTTTCAATTCTGGCTCTTTGGGGGTTCGATTTCTAAAAACTGAGCCTCAACCAACTGTCCCTTCCCGCCCCCACCCAACTCCCCCCCCCCCCCAAATCCCATCTAGAACCTTCCTGGAGTATTTCCAGAAATAAAATAAAACTTTTTTTTTCTTTTTTTTGCCTTTTTGTTTTTTCTGTTTCAAGCTTTAAGTCCATGTGAACTCTGATTAAGCAACTAAAGACTTGGAAAAGTGGGAGGCCAAGAGAAAAAAAATAATATGAATAATAAAACCATAATTCCACTTTGATCCTGGGACTGCTCCTACTGCATTCGGTCGGTTGGCAGCTGCTGGGGTTGGTATTGGCCGAAGGCGGCGGCGGCGGCAGCTGCAGCGGCGGCTGCAGCAGCTGTCCCCGGGGCTGCAGCGGTGATAGGCTGCTGGACTGCATAGCCGTAGCCCCCTGCGGTGACGTAGCCGGTGGCAGCTGGGGAGGCCGCATAGGGATACTGGTCATAGGCGGCGGCAGCTGCAGCGGCGGCTGCAGCGGCTGAGTACTGGGCATAGGCGGCTCCCGTGTAATCAATGTAAGGGGTGGTGGAGGCGGCGGCTGCTGTGGGCTGGACGTGGGGGATGACCACACCGGGCTGCACGAAGGCCTGCGGATACACATAGTGGGCAGGTATCCTGGGGAGAAATGCAAACACTGAGTCAGATTGGAGCTGTCTCTTCTTCTGGGTCCCTGGGCTTACTCCAGAGATAAAAAGACAAACCCAAATTTAGTGGTTATTATGAGCATAGGGTTGCCACAATACCTTCTTTTTTTCAGAGGGCCAACATTATGGAGTTGTTTTTTTATTATTTTTTTTAATGGTGAGGGAAAACTAGTCATAAAAATTTAGTTCCTTTCTTTGCCCCTTTCTGGACAAACCTTTTGATTTTAGAAGCAGGATGAGTTTTCCAAGTTTGGAAAACCAGGTCAGGTTTACCAGGGAACCCAAGACTATATATATATATATATATTTATATATTAATACTTGCATGGATGAAGATTTTGATGCAAGAGTTGGCATGGATGTAACAAAACTCTTGGGCAAATGGTGAAAAACTCAGCCCTGATTTTTTAGGCGGTTGCACAAAGGTGGCAATTTGGGATGGGTTCAATGCCCAGGTAGTTGAGGCTTTTTTTTTTTTTTTTTTGAGCAAACTGACATTCCAATAAAAATCCGTATGTTTTAGTATCATGGCAACCCTACTGGGAAGTTGCTATGCAGACTCAGCACACATTAATCTCTCTGCAACCTCAGTCACCCTGATTAAAAATCATCATAAAGGAAAGAAGCAGGCGACAAAATAACAAAGGAGTTTAAAAGTTCACAAGTGTGGTAAACACAGCAGAGTCACACTTCGCAAACGAATTGTAGTGCTAGAAAGGAGGCTGTTGTGGGAAGCTACAGAAATGCTATTAACATTCATGGCAAGTGATTTCCAGAAGAGGTGCAGCACACTTTTGGTCTTAAATCTTTCTTTCTTTTTTTTTCTCCATAACATTCATAGGGGTCAATCAAACCTGTTTGACTATCGGGCAACCGAAGGTCAGTCAGCTTGTTTATCTCTATGCAAGACAGACAGAAGGAGTTTTGGGGAAATAGGTAGGGGACAGGGAAATACAGCTAAATATTTCTCAAGTTAACATACACATAAAAGGCTCCCATAACACAAGGAGTAAGGAAACACCATTGTTTTATGCATTGACTAACTCATTTTATCCACATCGGAAACCAATTGTTTGCAAATCTTTACATCTGCCTTAGTAGTCCTTGACACAAATCAATTCTATTACTATAAATTATTCTGCGAAAGTTCAAGACAAGTGAAACAAAATTGAATACCTTGTAAGAATTATACATTCAAAGATCACATAACAGATGAACTCCAATGACCTTACTTAAAAAAGTTAATTTGGCTAAAAATTTTTTTCACAAGAGATTATTTAGGAAAAAAAACCCTCAAGTATTTTAATTCTCATTCTTACAATTCATTACTGATCATTTCAAACACTACCATAAATATCTTAATTTTCATTTCTGTTAACAAAACTCTCCAAATTCTCTCCCCTCCGTTGCACTTTTTTATTTGATAATGCCTAAGACTGAATCCAGGACTTTACCTAGCCAACACAAGTGCTTCCCTGACCCCCCCAAATCCCTTCCCCTTTCTAAAAATCCACCACAGTGATGCCATCTGGTTGCTGGCCAACCTAGAGTACAAGCCTAAGAAACAGTCCTCCACTTGGAAAGCCCTGCAAGCAGAAAATTTCCCATTTAGTATTTCCCAAAGGCAGAGATTTTAGTTGGCCCGTCTGAGTTTTACTGAAAGCATTCATTAATGAACATCCATGGAAAAGATGGATTTATCACAGAGGGTAGCGAACTTTGACCACCATGATAAAAATATACTCCATTTCACTCCATTTGTGTATCTTTCCCAGTGCCAGGAGAAACCACGTCATCCAGTGTTTCCGAGGACACTTAAGAGATGTTCTTATTAGTTGCTTGTCAGAAACTAGATACACGGTCAAGACACGGCACCCCAAACTTCCCGGCGGGCGAGTCGGAATCAGACCTTTCACAGCGACAGGTGTGACTCAAGGTAGCGCCTTGCAGAAGAGGACATGGCCTAGTGAAGACAGGGCCAAGCCAGCCTGGGTGCCTGCCAGTTTACCCGTGGTGATGGACAGCAGGGGCTGCAGCGGGGCTATTTTTGATCCTGTCAGGCGACAAGGGTTTCCAGCGGGTAAAATGTCTTTATAAGGCCAAAGTAAAACATCTATCAGCTGCAAGGGCCAGCCAGTAGGACACTCACTGATATCTGAAACATTAACCCCTTGATTCCCAAGGTTCCACTGGCAAGTGCTGGCAAGGTTCTTATCTTGGTTCACTAAAAATAAAGTTGAGCTTACAGAGAGGACACAACTGTGTGTGCACCTATGAAGCACTGGAAGTTGATGCACTTAAAAAGTTGAGCTTACAGGCAGGCAGGACAAAATCGTGTGTGTGTGTGTGTGTGTGTGTGTGTGTGTGTGTGTGTGTAGATATATGTCAGATGCAGTAAGACAGCAGAGCCTGTTTCCAGGATTCTTGTCTCTCTATTGCTTTTATATGAATAGTTAAAATTTGATCATGCCCATTAGCAAGAGTGAGAAGTTCCCTGGAATACCAATCAAGTTGGCAAGTTGAAGTTTGGGGAGTGTCTGATGGGAGGACGGCTGAAGATGAGTCAAGGTTTTCTTTGTAGGCATAAAGGAAAGGGAATCCCATCAGGTGAGGAAGAAAGAAACAGAGAGAGGATGTAGTGTCACTTAAGAAGCAATTTCTGTGTTGGGAGTTACTTTAGTGGTGGTGTCTCTCAAGAAGTGCTCAGGAGACCTCAGGGCCCCTCAAGAGGTTCATTGCAAAGGCCCTGGACCTGGGCCCTTTGATTCTAGGGTTTACCCAGCCTACCCTGGCAGAGTTTTGGGGGCCTAAGGCTGCACCTGGCAATGCTCAAGGGGAGCATGTCATATTGGGGGATCTACCAGGCATCAGTCACGTGAAAGGCATATATATGGGATAAGCTCCATACCATCTTTCTAGCTTCTGACTTTTTAAATATCTTAAATATTAAAAATATTGAGGGGGACTTCCCAAACAGTGCTTGAGATGATGAGTTCACTCCTGGTGTTATTTTATGTTCCAGTGACAATATTGCTCAGGCCCAACAGTGTCAGAAGCCCCCCAGGGATACATTCACTGGTGCTTTAAGGGGTCATGCAGTGCCAGGAACTAAAGTTTTTGTGCATGTAAGGACCCAAGTCCTCAATTGACCCTTGTGGATCTCCTTAGTCCTGGTCTGTGACTTTTAAAAAACACACACAACTCCTTTATTTGAACACCATGGTTACAAGGTTGTTCATAATACAATTGGGTTTTCTGTGACTTTGGAAACAACATCCTGATTTTTCTTTTACCAAGTAACCAACTGTCACCCAGTCTTAATCTCATTGGCTTGTTTAAACTCTGCTTTTACATCCTAAATGCAGATTTCTAACTTCGAAATGCCAGGACTTTACTTCTGAATCAAAAGGAGTTTTTCCACTATCTCTGCCCCCATCCTCGAACACACTTCGGCTGCTGTGGTTAGTTTTCTGGGCAGCTTTTTAGACCATTCCTAGACCCTTACCCTAAAAAAAGCTCAAGCCAGTCCTCCCTTCAGGGCCGCCATTTTTCCTTTCCTTGCCCATCTGCTGACATCCAAATCCAACTGGCTTGAGTTTGCGTAGTCCCTTTTATTTCAAGTGAAATGAACATGTATTTCCAATCCTGAACTGCTGCACCTTAAATACAAAAACTGGGACCAAGTGCCTACAACAAGAAAGAGTATCTATCACCCACTCAAGAGCTCCCCATTTACACTCTGAAATTCCTCCTTCTTTAAAAGTCTTGGATCCCAATCCACATGGTCTCTCTCTGTCACAAAGATGTCCCATCTTCTATCAGATGACTAAACGAATGGACTTAGGGATTTTAATGTCTGATTTGAGTATATGACAGACTGTAGCTGTTCAGGTCAGTCAGGTACACACCATGATTAAGAAACTTAAATCAGGGCCGGGCGGTGGCGCTGGAGCTAAGGTGCCTGCCTTGCCTGCGCACGGACCGCGGTTCGATCCCCCGGCGTCCCATATGGTCCCCCAAGAAGCCAGGAGCAACTTCTGAGCGCATAGCCAGGAGTAACCCCTGAGCGTCAATGGCCCAAAAACCAAAAAAAAAAAAAAAAAAAAAAAAAAGAAACTTAAATCAGACGCTAACAATTACTGGCCCTGTGGGAAATTAATCTCTTGAGAAGACATTAACAATGTCTTCATCAAATAATCACTGAAGGCTGGAGAGAGAGTAGAGTAGATAGGGTGCTTGCCTTTCATGTGATCAATCTGGGTTCAGTCCCTGACATCATAATAGGATCCCCCAGTCCCCAAGCATTGGAGTGATCCTTGAGAGCAGGGTGAGGAATAAATAAACCCTGAACACTTGTGGCTGTGACTCCAAAAGCAAAACAAAACACCAAAACCAAAATAAATCATTAAGAGCATTAAATGAAAGAATCCATGTAATTCAACAGTAATCAGGTTTAGTGAATGCGAATTACTGTGCCTCCTATCCTTTTTTAATGGCTAGTACAATACTTAGAACAGGGTTAACACCACTAATAAAAATTTAAGAGCTTCTAAGTATACTGAGACAATATCTAAGCGCATTTCAATAGGATCTCGATTAGCCTAGAATTTTCTACTCACAAATCTAGTTTCTCCAAGATTTCAATCATAAAACGTTTCTTTCAGACACCAAACATTTATAAAACTACCATTCGGCAAATCCACAGGTCTCTATCACTTTAACCGCTGTGTAACATCAGAAACTCCCTTCAAAAGCCAGGAGTAATCTGAGGCCATGTAAGGACCATATTAACAAATATTTGAGCCACTAGGATTTCAAACAAGGTAAGTACAACAACAAAAAAATTCTCAAGCTTCTTTCTGGGCCTAAAAAAAGAGCATGTGGCATTCAGATAGAATTTGGGATGACCAGGTGTGATTTGTTAGGTACAAGAGTTGAGAACAGCTTAAAACAGAGAGCAGCAGGCTTGCTTAACACATCTGGAATGCTATCTATTTCCAATAAGAATCTCAAGTTCAAACAATTTATGCAAACAGTAAGAATAACAGTGCTTTGTCTGACAGCTAATGTCCAAAGGGATGAAGAACAAAAACGTGGCTATCAAAACATGCTGGATTTCAAGTTTCCATACACACCGTTTACTTGGATTGTCTTCATGCTCTTGTCTTTCTCCCCAAAGCATAATAACCATAAAGTTCAAATTCCTGCATCTAGCCTTCAGGATCCTCATAAACAGCCTGTTTTCTCCACAAATGGTGCCTTTACCCCCACGGTGCTTATGCCTATCCCACTTTTCATATCTACTCTTCTTTACAGGACTTGTATATTGGGTACAAGTCCAGAAACCCTGTTCAATTTCTCCAGCTTTCATATTTCCTTGCTACTGTGGATTTTTTTCCCTCAGTACTTAAAAACAATCCCAGGAAAGTGACTGGTTTCTGTTCATTTAACTTCCCAAACTAAAATGCAATCTCCTTATTTTATATTGTGCGCTAGTACAGAGGGGAAAACAACAACAACAAAAAGACTATGCCAATACTTGCTGCTCAATTTTGCTCTGATTCAATGACTTGGGTGAGTTAAGTCTGTTTAAGATTACTTACTGTGTAGGGGATTCTCCTGTTCAAAGCATAAATATGATCTAGCACCAGTGGTTTGCAGTGGCCAGTTCTGCATGTCTGGTTATTTGAAATTCAAATATTCATACAATTTTCACTTAGTAATACTGTATTTAAAGATAAACATACAAATTACTATTATAAACAATGTTTTGTTTCTGTTTGTCCAGCGAGTACATAAAGGTTGAAAGCCACTGGTCCAGATCACTGGGAATGGGGGAAGGAGGCATAGAGCTAGTTGCTAGTTGGACTCACCCACTATTTGTTGTTACTTTCTGGGGAGAATGGTCTGGGTAGAACTATAATAAATAGCTTTGGGTATATATCAAGACCATTCTAATCATATTAAGTGAAGGAATCTTTAAAAAAAAAAACACCTTAAAAGTTGACAGTAAGAATAAGGTACCTTAAATTATAGTAGTACAAAGTATTCATAGAAAATATAATGGGATCTTTCCAAGTCATTATTATTGCTTGAAGTGTATGTTTGGAGACAGAAGGAATATCTATCAATCTATCAGCAGATTCCAATCTGCAGCTTACCCAGGTAGATAAATCATTTAGATGCTAAGCTATAGAAATTAACTATTGGCCAGGATAAATTATTTCTCAAACAGTAAAAGGAAGTTTAGATCTCCAACATTAGAGATACAAGAAAGTGGGTCACTGGTGCAGAATACAGCATACTCAAGTGTTCAAAGTAAATTTAAGAGTATAGGGGAGCCCTTGCCCATGTCACATCTGAATGTAGAAGAAAATACGGAACTCAAGATGAGGGGACCTGGTAATCACAGGATCCAGAGACCAGAAGTTTCTGAGCAAGCTGTGCACCCAAGCTAGCTCTGATAGGCAAAATAGTGGTTCTCTACTTAATTGGGCCAGTGTTAGTGAAATCTGAGGACAGTAGCGTTCCAGAACCTTCATACTGGAAGGCCTAATAACGAATACACATTGCTAAAAAGGAAAGAACCCCATTCCCCAAAAACGATCCAGTGAGACAGAAACTTAAGGCATGCAAGCAATGAATCCGTGTTCTGACAGGGGAGTCACACAATTTAGCACTCACTACAAAAAAAAAAAAATATGGTTAAATGGAAGTCACAGGCTACAGCTTAAAAGCAAGGGGGGAAGAAAAAGGCCCTTTGCTTCCCATGGCAAAATCAGAAATCAACACTTCTCAACACCACCACCAAAACTCAGAACACAAAGAACCCCTCCCCGAGGAAAAGAAAAACACTTTCACTACAGCTCTTTTCAATTAAGTAAAAGAAAAAAAAATCAAATTAAAAAAAGGCACACAGTTTAGCTATCAACACCACTTCATTACTGTAATCAACAAAGCACACGGAGGTCTATTGACTATTGTGAAAAAATAAAATCAACAAAACCAACATCCATGCATGGTTAATCACCATCTGAGCTCGTGTGTCTGAGTCTACAGGTTACAGAGTTTAACTCCAAACAGAACTATTCCACCTCTTATCACCGTATCCTTCTCATCAGTTAGCTTAACAGTATAGGAGCCCTGTCAGGTTAGAAAAAGATAAATAACATTGAGTCAAGTTGAGCAGTAGTAACAGTGTTGGACACACTTGTCTTGTACACAAGTCATACCTGGTGGTTTGGTTTGGTAAATCATAAGCTCAAAACTTTTGTCTGGTTTGGATGCTGCATACTTGGTCAGATAACTTGACTCATCTAAAAATATTTTGAGTATCAGCATTAAAAATACACAATCATCTATAGATAGATATATGCCAGGAACATTCTGTGACATGGTCATGTTTGTACATAAAATGGCAGGTTAACAATTGATGAGTTTTGTATTGAAACGTAAGAAGCTTCATCAAATTGACTTACCCGAAAGGTCTCTGGATAAGAGCTGGATGAATTTGTTGGACACCAAAGGCAAAACCTAAGAAAAAAAAACATACCACAACCTCTTATTTGTACCTGGCATTCATTTCTTCTATACTTAAAATGCAATGACAACTCTTATTTAGAAAAGGTAAGGTTTCCCATACTTCAGAGAAGAATGTTTTTCAAAGTCATTTTCATTAATATTATTACTGATCCAAATAAGACTTTTCATAGAGCTTTGAAGTAGAAATGACAAAGTGTACTGTGTAATACATAGAATTAAAAACTTTGAAAATTAGAGTAAGGATATAATAAAACTTGATAAATGAAATTGCATGTCACAAATACTTTTTACTAACTCTTGATTCAGAAAACATTTCTGAATCATGAGTTAGCAAAAAGAAGTCTTCCATAGTATGGAACATTCTGGGGTGTTTTGCACAATGCTTTGCAAGGTAGTTAAGATTTGAGAGATTAGGGTAGAGAATTCAGGGAGTAACCTACCCTCCTTTTTTTTCTGACTAGTATACACATATTATTAGACAAATATATATTTCCAATGCTCATGAGTATTTGCATTTCTTCTTACTAGACAAACTGAATTGCTAGCAAACTCATTTGAATGGAAATGTCACTCTCTCCAGAATTTCAGGTGGAAAGATGTCAAGAATGAAGAGTACATGACTGAGTCAAACAAAGCTGCTTACCTAAGATAAAGGTTCTATTTGGGCAATAGAAGCATCTCTATTATTCTTGCTACTGCAAATGACAGTGATGTAAACGGTCCAAAGGGATTTATCTTTTTCACACAGAAAATTCTGCTCCCGTCAGGGCTATCTAATGGCTGCCTGATTTGGAGTAAACCACTTCGCACCTCTACACCTCCCTTTCTGATCCTGTCACATGAGGGCCCTGCATTCTGTCAGCTTGTTCTCTTTTTTCTCCATTCTGTGACTTCAGAGGAAGCACTCACCATCCAGACACTACCCCCATCTCTAACCCTTCTGAAGGGCAAACATTCAATGGAGTTCTGAGTTCTACAGGGCAACTGGTGGCTGGTGAGGGGAAACACAGAGTAGAAAATAAAAAGTACCTGGAGCTGAGGCATTGATAGCATAGAAGCCATCTGTGAATTAAGTACTTAATTAAGGTTAAAAAATATAAAAAAAAAAAAGAGAAATTGTGACCAGCTTTTTATTTGATGTCACTTCAATGAGCAGAACAGAACAGAGGTAGGCCTGAGACTTCATAGAATGTCAAGACACTCCCACCAAGAATCTATCAAGATGCCTTAGGATCTAATTCGGCTCCCAGGTACATTTTCAAGTCCTGATTGAAAGGCCTGTTTACAACTCATTTATCCTTCATGTCCTCTTCCCAGTCACGGTTCAACTCTCCTAGATTCTTACCCAAGGTCTCAAGGCAACCCCTAAGGTTTTCTAAATTAGAAATCCTTTCTGTTTGAAGAGGAGTGATCTTCTGGTGAGGGGTGGGGGGATGTCGGTTCAAGTCTCACCTGGTTGCATGATCCTTGGCTTGGCTCCCAGATAGGCCAGGTTCACGTTGGCCTTCCTGCCGTCAATGATGGGGTTGGGGTCTTTGCAGGCTCTTTCCGCAGCAGCTCTGTCGGCCATGGTGACCTTCCCAACACAGATGGACAGACAAAAAAAAAAAAAAAACAAACAAAAAAACAAAAATCTCCTGGTTAACCCCTAAACAGGAGGCATGCTCTTAAACTGTTCCCTGGTGGGCATTTGACTGTCCACGCAAATAAAGAAGTGGGGGAAGCCCAGAAAGTAAAGAAATCCTGTCCCATACCACCTCCCCAAGCTTCCAAAATCTTGAGGGTGTTAATAATGTGTAGCAGAAATCCACCTAGAAGCCTGAATTTCCTGATTCACCCTCTCCTGGACTACCCAAATCCCTGGACCTTCCATCCAAAAGTTGCACCACCATCACCACCCCAAATTTTAGGTGCAGTCCAAGAGCCTCGGGTCTGCTCCAGCCTCATTTCTAGGGTGCTTCCAACACCAACACCACCCCCCCAAAAAAAACCATACTCCCCAGTGAACAATAGAAAAACTATTGTCCAGTTCTGAGGCTGACAACAACAGACTCTGCAGGCTTCCGTCTCCACGAAGATGCCCAAGCGTTTGCAGTTGGGCCCCCAGAATCTTGCGGGCGGGGGTGGACTTCTCTCGGCCAAGAAAATAAAATCGACCTTTTGCCATGAAATGCGGACTGAACTGAGCTTGCAGAAAAAGACGAGGTGGCTCAGAACCCACCCGAACCTCCAGGAGGAGGGTGCCCCACTCGCAGCGCAGCGCTGACTGCCAGGAGACAAACGCAGTTTTTTGCAAAGCAACAGCGTGCTTAGCGACCGGCCTCTAAGCAGCCGGGGAAGGCAGGCACAGTTCTGTGGGAGCTACAGCCCCTCCCTTTCAGCCCCTTTGCACCCCCCAAAACACAGCCAGTCGTCAGAGTTCTCTCCTGCGCCAATACTCTGCAGCGCATTCTGGGGAAGGGGGGGTCCCTCAGAATACCCCCAGAGCTTGCTCTGTATGCTCCAAGGGCTTGCAAACTTTCAGTTTGCAAACAGTTCAGTCCTGTGAACAGGGGTCTCCTTGAAGCATCCCCCCCCCCACAGAGCTCCCTCTGCATGCTCCAAGGACTTGCAAACTTTCAGTTCAGTCCTGGGTGAGGGGGTCCCCCTTGGAACACCCCTAGCTAGACTTTGCTGTGCATGCTCCAAGGCTTGCAAACTTTCACTTCAGCCCTGGGTCAGGGGGGGTCTTCTTGAAGCACACCCCCACCCCATAGCTTGCTCTGCATGCTCCAGGGTTTGCAAACTTTCAGCTCAGCCCTGGGACCCCTTTGGAGCACCCCCTTAGAACTCCCTCTACATGCTCCAAGGGCTTGCAAACTTTCAACCTGGGAGGGGGGACAGCGCTGGCTAGGCCTAGGGCCCCCCCAGCAACAACAACAACAACAAAATCAGCTTTTGATTCATTCTACCTCTCAGGATCTTTTTCTCACATCGACACCCCCCCTTTTCCTCCAGAGCCCCCAACTCCAATGCCCTGCCGGTTATGCAAACCCCCCCCCAAAAAAAACTTACAAATCCATAGCCCCGGGACTTGCCCGTCTGGCGGTCGGTGATGACCACGGCCTCCTCGATGTCCCCGAAGACCTCGAAGTACTTGCGCAGGCTGGCGTCGGTGGTGTGGTAGGGAAGCCCCCCGACGAAGATCTTGGTGTACGTCGTGTCCTTCTGCGTCGTGTGCATCTTCGCACCCGGGCTCCGGCTCCGGCTGCGGCTCCGGCTGCTGCGCCTCTTGGTCCTCCGGCTCCGGCCGCGCGTCTCCTCCTGCTGCAGCCTGGGGCGGCCGCCGGGGGCCCAGGGGTGCAAGTTCCCGGGGCGCTGGGCTTCGGCTTCCCAAGTCGCCAGCAACGGTGGCAGCAACAGCAACGGTGGCACCAGCTTCAGAAGCAGCAGCAGCAGCAGCAGTCAACCCGTCTGGCCTGGGCTCGAATCTCTTTGCTGCCTCCTTTCCCCCCTCTGCTGGTTGGTGGCAACCCCCAATTCTCTCCTGATCGTCCGGGCAAAGGCGACTTTGAGGGGGAGAACCGAGACTTACAAAAAAAACAATTAAAATTTGGTTTTGCAAAAATTAAAAAAACAAAAATAAGAACCCCCAAAACTCTCACTCCTTGCAAAATAAGCAAAACAAAAAAATTATATGCAAGAAAAAAAATGCAAAAAAAAAAAATAAATGAGGGGTGATGCTCCAGGCAAAATTAAAAAAAAAAAAAAACAACAACTGGGTGCAGGTTTAGAGGTAGATTTTATTTATTTTTTCCTCCTCTTATAATTGCTTAGAATAAATTTGGGGCTGCCCCAGGGCTAGTATAGGGAGGGGCCTCCCCAAAGGCTCAGGTTCAGGCTTCAGACTTCCCCAGCTCAGGATCTGGCTCGGTGGCTGGATGGAAGACGAGTGGTAGAAGGCGCTGCAACGCACCCCGCTCTCCTCCTCCCTCTCTCCCCCTCCTCGGGCCGGGGGTCGGCACCCCGCTGGGGAGGGAGGCGGGCCGGACGCCTGCGATTGGCCAAGGCCGCACCTGGGGCGCCCGGCGCCGCCGCCCCCCAGCTGTTGCGAACAGCTGCTTCTTCCCCTCCCGGGCTTGGCTCGGCTTGGCGGCGGCGGCGGCGCTGGAGCTTGCTTGGGGGTGGGGTGGGGTGGGGTGTGGGGGTGAAGGTTTCTTTTTTTTTGGGGGGGGAGAAGGCAGCTGGGACTACTGGCTGCAAACTCAGCTCTCACCCGTTTAGGCCTTGGGGGTGCTTAATGTGAACCCCACCCACCTACCCATCCAAAGACCCAGGGCACTTTGTGCCCGCAGAGGGAGCTACGTAGCTTTTGCAAAGAAAAAATAAAATGAGACTGAAGCACTTTGCAAAGCTCAGCCGCAGGGACTGTGCACTGGCGACTTGGGGGTGCACACACGAAGGCCCCAGAAAAGCCTGCTTCTTTCCCCCTTAGTGGAGCTGGGTCCTTATTGATCATCCCAGGTGGAAATTTGGGGGGTTTGGACAGGGAGGAGCCCCCCACTCTTCTCTTTCCCCTCCTGCCCTGGCCACCTTCCATGACTTCCCAAAAGCTGGTGCTCCTGGATGAGTAGTGAGACAGAGTCCAAAGATGGGGCTAGGGAAAGGAGATGTAAGATCTGGGGTGCATGGAGGCCCCAGAGAAGCGATTCCTCCCTCTTTAGTGGAGCTGGGTCCTTATTGATCACCCCAGGTGGAGACTTTGGGGGTTTGGACTGGGAGGATCCCCCCCCCCAGTCTTCTCTTCTCCCCCCTGCCATGGCCACTTTCCTTGAGCCCCAAAAGCTGGTGCTCTTGGATGAGTAGGGAGGCTGAGTCCAAAGATGGGGCGATGGGGCGAGGGAAAGGAGATGTGCTTTGGGGGTGTTGATAACTTATATTGAATTGACCAGGAGAGTCAGCCAAGCTAAGTAATGGTAGACACCTTCTCTGCCAGGTATCGTCTGACTTCAGGCCTAAGTGGAATTGGATTGAGCTTCAACAGCCACTAAAGGGACCAAATTTGTGTGTCTTCCCTTGGTCGGAATATTGGTAGATGTTTCTCCTACTATCTTGTATTCCACGCTAAAGAATTAAGTCTCTGTTTTTATTGGATTTCTCAAGTATGTTTAATGATGTGGCCGCATCTTTTTTTTTTTTTTATCAGGATGTAATTGTAAAGAAATTAAAAAAGTAAAATAAAACGACTTGTTACATAACCACCAAAGGTTGGTTTCTACCAACCTTTACTTTATTTAAAGCCTTAGTAGAAAATAAACCCTAGGGCCCCCCCGAGTGATAGTACTGTAGGGAGGAAGGGCATTTGCCTTGCAGGCCACTGACACAGGTTCGATCCCAGGCGTCCCGGTGGTTCCCCTCAACATGACCAGGAGTAAGCCCAGAGCATTGCTGAGTGTGGCCCAACAATAAAGGAAAAAAAATACACAAAACTCTTAAGCATTCCTTATGTAATGTTTTATATGTGTATGTATATATATATATTTTTGCTATTTCTTTTTAGCAATAACAGTTCAATAAGGTGGAAACCATTTGGTCTTTATAGGGGTTTGGAAGAAGCTATTTGACCTACCCCTTCCCACCCCCCTAAGACGACACTATTTTCTCCGCAGTCTTCCACCAGGACTTTATACTGAAGTACTTAGTCCCGTGCTTTTGGTGTCTCCGGGCTTCTTTTTCAGACAGTTGGGGAAATCCACCTACTAGAGGGAGAAGTTTCTGTTTAATTTTTTTTAGGACAGCTGGACCAGGATACTACTCCCATTAGCCAGAGAACCGGATTCTGGAGCATTTTTGCAAAACCTCATTGGATTGCAGCCATCCTTGTGCAAAAACAAACAAAAAAAAAAAAAAAGAAAGAAAAGAAAAAAAACCAATGTTCAGTTCACATTTTCATCTTGTTGATTTCTGCACTAGCCTTTCCTGCTGAAAGCAATTGTTTCTTTAAGTTTAAAATATTCTTGATGGGCCTAGGGTGGGGCAGGAGACAGGTGGAGAGATAACAAGCCCATTAAGTTACAAAAGATCTCCAGGGCAGCAGAGAAAAGTTATTTTCCTCAGTCCCCTGAGAGCCAGAGTGCAGTTGTAAAAAACCCCCTCTGGTCAAATAAAGGTTTTGGAGGAACTCTATGTACCGGAATGATAAAAGGTGATATAAAAAAAAATTAGAAAAACAAAGCAGGTGGTGAAGCAGAGGAATTGGGAATCATTTTTTGTTTTATTATTCAACACCCATCTTGCAATGCCACTGAAGAATTAATGTACTTAGATGAGCCAAAGAGGACAGGGAAGGAAGTGACTACAGAAGAACTCCAAGATTGGAGACATTTTGGCCTGGATCTCTCTTCTTCTGCCAGGCTTGGGTGTTCACTGCTTTGGGGACAATGATCTTATCAGGAAAGGGGGTGTTTGGGTCTTTTTTAGCCAGCAGTTTGGTTATTGTCTTAAGTAGATTGGGGAGCTCTACATGGAAATGAGAAGCCCCACTTTGGAATACCTAAGGGGCAGAACTCAGCTTTTGGCAAGGAGGCAGTTGTCCACTCCTTTTTCCCCTTCCCAAACAACCCTTGACTCCCAGTTTTTCTTCTTCCTGTTGGGCAGCAGGATTTGCTCACTTTGAAAGGGCTTTATTTTGGTGCCAAAGGGTACCTGGATGTCCCCTGGTTTTGAATGCCAGAGGAATTCCGGCATTCCTGTTTTAGGTGATTCACTGAGAACAAAGGTGAAGAAGAGGATTCTTTATTTTCCAAACCCGTTCTGACAAGAAGATGCATAATTCACACCCGCTTCAGCTGGGCAGACTCTCGGGTGCCCCCCCCACTCCCTGGCAGGTACCCTACGAGGCGTAGGTGCTGTTGACCTTTACTGTGGACGACAGTGAGTTTTGTTTTACATAAATGACAGGTGGATTCGGATCTAAGAACCAACCAGATCCCTTCTTCATGGATTTATGAACTTCAGCCATCAGCCCATGTAGCCTTGGGGCCATAAAATTTTTCTGAATTCAAAGTTTCAAGGTTATTAAGCACCAGATATTTCTGTCCAATTGCCCATTACAAATTTCGATTTGAAAAGCAATACTTGGGTAATCCTTTAGCTCTCTCTCAGCTGCTTTTGGCAGAGGCCAACACGTGTATCTCCACAGGCCTTGGGCAATTCGACGTGGCTTCTTGGGAAGGAAAGAGCCATAAAATACTTAAAAAGTTATAAATAGACTCCGGTTTGTCATATCCAAATTAGTACATAGGGATGGCTGCAGATCCTTGGTTCCGATCCCATGACACGATCAATATTATTTTATTACTTACAGTAAATGATTGTTCACTTTGTTCAAAATCTTTACCAGACTATAAAGATTAGAGCCAAACTCACATTTCACTTTCATTTCTCTCTTCCTTTCACCCTTCTTCACCCCATCTTTTATTAACAGTGGTTGTAAAGGCCAGAAGATACACACACACTGGATTCCACACCTGGGGAATGGCACACTTTTGTTTTATTTTTGTGGGGGGGGTTACACCTGGTGGCACTCGGGCTACTCCTGGCTCTGCATTCAGAAGTCGCCCCTGGCAGGCTCCAGGGACCATATGGGATGCTGGGAATCGAACTGGAATCCATTCCAAGTTGGCCTTGTTCAAGGCAAAAACGCCTTACCACTGTGCTTTTCCAGCCCCAGAAAGCGTACACTTTCTTTGTGACTCAGGAGGTCACGAAGGACTGAGTTATCCACATGGTATTGAATGTAACATATGGAATGTGCTAGGGATCGAAATCTCAGCAAGGTGGGTGCTCTACTCCTTAGCCATATCCCATTTTTCTCTTAACCATGGAATCAATTCCAGGCCAGGCAAAACTTTTTGAGAAAGGAGAGTAACATTTAATTAAGGTTGAAAAATGAAAACAGCTGTGGATATTTATGAAGGGGCCTACTCCAGCAATAGTATTACTCCAGCAAAAGTATTGCTGAAGGGCCAGAGCGGTGGCGCAGGTCATAAGGCATCTGCCTTGCGTGCACTAACCTAAGACAGACCATAGTTCGATTCCCCGCATCCCATATGGTCCCCCAAGCCAGGCGTGATTTCTGAGTGCATAGCCAGGAGTAACTCCTGAGCATCACTGGGTGTGGCCCAAATTCCTTCCTTCCTCCCTCCAAGAAAAAGTATTGCTCGACTAAACCTGCAGATAGCGCTGGTCTTGTCCATGTCCTTGGGTCTGTGCCATCAGCTAGGCCTTGAGAGAGTTCTACAGTGGAAACATTTACCAAAAACTCCTTTTCTCTTAAAGACACCTCCAAGATTAATGGGAAAAAGATTTTCTGATTAAAACCAACTCCTCACCAGACCCTTAAAATTAACCCAATAAGCTAAACAATGCATGACTTTGGTGAAAGCTTTTGGTGTTGGCTGTTTAGAGTCTATGACCTATTGTAGAGGGTTTTTTGGAACATGTTTATGAATATAAAAATACTTAATAGAAGGTCAGCGATAGTGCAGCGGTAGGGCAATTGCCTTGCATGCGCTGACCTAGGATGGACCGCGGTTCCATTCCCCCGGCGTCCCATATGGTCCCTCAAGCCAGAGTGATTGCTGAGTGCATAGCCAGGAGTAACCCCTGAGTGTCACCGTGTGTGGCCCAAAAACCAAAAACAACAACAACAAACAAACAAACAAAAATCAACAACAAAAAACCTTCATAGAAAATCAACATGTTTTCTGCCCTTTGGAGAAAGCCCATCTGTCTGTCTGTGTCTGTCTGTCTGTCTGTCTGTCTGTCTGTCTGTCTGTCTGTCTGTCTGTCTGTCTGTCTCTCTCTCTCTCTCTCTCTCTCTCTCTCTCTCTCTCGTGGTGTTCTGTGGTGGATGATGGGTAATTGTCTCGGGAACACATAGCCAATGTGTGCAATAGGTTATGGTTCTATTTTAGTGTGCAGGGGAACTGGCAACCAGAGACCTCGTCAGTTCATCTCAGACTCACCTCCGGGTGAATTCTGTTCATGCTGCATCTGACAACTGTGAGGTTAAGTCAAATTGAAAAGGAAATTGGTAGCTGTTATTCAGACATTAAAGCCAGACGTCTCTTTTCCATCTAACATTCAGCAACTAGAAAGCAGAACAAGCTTTTCTTCTTCAGGGATGAGAAAAGAACAAACCTGAACAATGAAAAGGCACCTTCAGCTGCACTGACCACCACCTTTGTCTCCCAAGCATTTGCTCTTTCCCTGGAAGGGGCTATAAGGGGTTCTGCTCTTTACCTTGTATTATATAACTTGGAAAGGCAAGAAGGTATTGGTATGTTTCAAACCCTCTGTGCGCCTCTTCACATTTTAAAATTCAGAGTGTACTTCGGTTTTAAGTCTTTAAACAGTGAGTCTCAGAGCCGCCAAGTTATTTTTAGGGAGTTGATGATACTAAATCCAAATGTATTGAATGACTTTGTTGATGACAGATTCATTCTAAGGATGTGGCTTGTATGCTGGGTAGAGGACAAGCTGGGTGGGGGGGGGGGGAATGAGAAAAGGAAGGAAGAAAGGAAGGAGGGGCAGCCCTTAATCCCGAAACAGGAGGATCCAGAGCCTAGGGGAGGGAAGAGTTTCCCAGAACTAAGATCTCTTTTAATTTATTTCATCAAAAAGCCATAAATGTCAATGATATTGTTTATGAAAAAAAAAAAAGACAGAAACGTAGGGCTTGGTAAAGCATGAGTCTTTCATGGCTAAAGCTTTGGGATCATTTTTTAAAATTTTTTATGATATCTTTATTTAAGCACCATGATTACAAATATGTTTGTAGTTGGGTTTCAGTTATAAAAAAGAACACCCCCCTTCACCAGTGAATCCTTCCCACCACCAATGCTCCTCATATCCGTCCTCCTCCATCCCCTGCCCCTAATTCCAGACAGGCATTCTATTTCTCTCATTCACTACCATTGTCATGATAGTTGTTAGTGTAGTTATTTCTCTAACTGCACTCACTTCCCTTTGTGGTATATATACCTTGGATTTAATCTCTGGCACCTCAAGTAAAGAAAGAAGAAAAGAACAAAGGTTCAGGAGTAGTAAGAACAAACCCCACAAGCAAACACGTCTTAGATTGGCGAACACTCAAAACACACTCAATTTTAGATATGTTTATGGGTCACCTTGGATTTATGAGACAGGCAGAACTATTATTTACTGAACTTTGAGACTACTTGACATTATTTTGTGAAACTGATCTTTACTCCGATTATGAAGAAAAACAGTTTCTGGACAGCAAATGATGAAAAAGCATAGAGAAAAAAAATCAAGATCACCACAATGCTAATCAGAATAACAGTCCTATTTTAGAAGATCTAAGCTCTAAGGTGTTTCACGTGCATAAATATATGCATTCAAGTGTGCAAACATAATTTGTTTTATCCTATCCTGATATCATGCTTTATAACCTAACACCCCCAACAAGTTTCTTGGTGAAACTTTCCCAAATATTAAAGATTTCTATGATTTATTTATTTCTGTTTATTTTCTGAGCCACAGGGGTCCTTCCTGGTGGTATTAGGGACTATATGGGATGTAAGAATCTAACCTGTGTCGATTTCTTGCAAGGAAAATGGCCTCCCTGCTGTGCTATATCAGTCAGAAATGGGTATATTACTAGGTCCATTCCCACAAATGTGTTTACCAGTCCATTTTTGTTAGACCTTTACATTGTTGCTAATTATTCCCACTTAGAAAGAACTCTGAAAAATACCAGAGTCTATTTCCTAAGGCAATTTCCAAATGTTTTGTTCATTGCTAAGTCCTTAACTCTTGGAATGCTTGTGAAACCACTTATTTGTTGAATAAATGAATACATTTTTACAAATTTCTGTTTCAGATTGAAGGTCATGTTCCTGGTTAGATCTTTAACACATATTGCCAAATTATTCTTTAAATAAGTAGCAACCAACGTGTGTGTGAATTTTCCAGAATCCTCACAAACATTGTCCTACAAGACAATGATTTTTGCTTGCAAGTTTAAAAAGAAAAACACAATTAAACTATCCCAAATAATTAGATGGAATTTAAAGACTTGGATATGACCTGAGCTAATCAAAATCCAAACTGGGCAGTAAACATTTTGGCTTCAGTACTGGAGAACTTTTGGTTATGGCAGCAAAACAAACGATAAATAAATAAACCAACCAGCAAACAAATGGGACTACAGCAAAGGACAGCATCAATAAAGTGAGAAGGCAAACTACTGAAACTGAGAACATACTTTCAATTTTCTATCTGATACAGCTTGAATATCTTTAATATGTTTAAACAATGTCATACAAGTCAATAGCATAAAACAATTCAATATAATTCAATATAGTGTTTTAACTAATTGTTTGGAGGGGTTAGATCACATCAGTTGTTCTTAGGTCTTTCTATTGGCTCTGAGCTCAGAGATCACTCCAGGTGTGACTTGAGGACCATAGGGTGCCAGGGACTAAACCCCAAGTCAGCTGCATGCTGAAAGCACCCTACCCATTGTACTATTCCTTCAGCACCCTCCAGCAATCCAATTTAAAAGAATGAAGAAGATCTGAAATGAACACTTTTCCAAGAAGATATATAGATAGCCAAGAGGTCCTTGAAAAGATACCCAACCTCACCAATCATTGGATAAATTCGAATCAAAACCATGGGGAGATGATACCACTTCACACTAGTTAGAATAAAGATGAGAAATACTGGTGAGGACGTGGGGGGAAATTTTTGAAATATTTTCTAACTTTTAGCATGGCTGTTTTGTTTTGTTTTGGGGCCATACCCAGTGGTGCTCAGGGGCTACTTCTGGTTCTGCACTTGTGATTTATTCCTGGTAGGTTCAGGAAACCATATTGGATATTAGGGATAGAATCCAGTTTGGCTGCATTCAAGGCAAATGCCCTGCTCACTGTACTATCTCTCCAGTCCTCGCTATTATTTTTGATCTAGTGCCACATGCATGTGAAACACGAAATGCCTCTGAGCCTCATCCTCAGTCTTTAATCACAATCTTTTAACTTACTGGATAAATACAAAGGTACTTGGGGGAATGCTCTTGGCTTGGGGATCATGTGTGTCAAGTCATCAAACCCAGCCTCCTGCATGTAAATCACATGCTCCTGTTATGTTATCTGTGATTCCTTGCTCAAATTTTTCAAGCCAATGCTATTTTATATATTTACTTATGTTTTTGAAGTTTGGGCTATAGCCACTGTATTCAAGACCTACTCCAGGATCAGAACATAAGTGTTCTTGGTGGGACCATAAGTGGTCTTTTGGGGACCGTAAGTTACCAGCAATCACATCCAGGCTTCTCCTGCATGGAAAGCATATACTCAACCGTTTAAGCTATCTTTCTGGTCCCAAATATTTATTGAGAGATGTTTTAATTCATTTCAAATATTTGAAAATTTTCTTGGAGGGCCATATATGGTGACAAGAATCAAACCAAGATTGGTCATGTCTAAGGCAAGCACATTACCTGCAGTACTCTCTTCAGCCCCAGTTATGTTCGAGTTATTGGGTTCTATTGAATTCCACACTAGTCAGAGATGTGCACTGTATGATAGCAAACCTTTGAAACCTGTTAAAACCTATTGAAACCTAGACTAGAGCCTACTTTGATGAATATTTCATGTGTACTTAAACATGAAGTGTATCGCCTCTTTCAAGAAGATGCCAAGAGGTGCTCAGGAGGGCCCACCATTTGACACACCATCATAGACACCAATAAACCTAGGCATCTCCAAATCCCAGGAAATACAATCGTTCATCTGTACACCAAAAAGACTGGGAAGATACTTAAGGTTGGTGTGTGTCTGAGCCAACTTTGAGTTAGTATTGTGAAATATTAAGTTGTGTGTGTGTGTGTGTGTGTGTGTTTTAATACACCTGGCAGTACTCAGTGACTACTCTTGGTTCTTCTATGCTCAGGAATTACTACTGGAGGTGTGATCTGGGGGACCAAATACTGTGCCTGGGCTCAGCCTGAGGTCGGCAGGTTATAAGGCAAGTATCTCATCCATCCCCCATTCTCTTTGACAGGCCTGAGACTAACCTTCTTAAGAGGTTGTTGAAAGTGAAAAAACATGCCAGCAGGACCTGTGATGGTTCTATGTGTTGAGTGTATCTGTGACAGGAGTCAGCAAACTTTCCACTGAGGAACAGAAAAGCAGTATGAGAGTATTGAAGGCACAAGCACTAAAACTGCTAGGAAAACAAAATATGAAGCTTTTTTGGATAATAAAAAGGCTCTGTTAAAAAGAAAATGCAGTATATTTTGCCATTTCTATAGTCTGTGAATATTAATAATAACAAGTTGCTAATTACTTTCCCAACTTTGTATTGCTAAGCCGATTCTTCTGAGTTGGTTTTGTTGGATTAGTTACAGAGAAAGGATTGTGATGGTTTCCATCTATTATTATTTGAGTTTTGCCTCTCAACGTTTAGCCTTGTTCAATTTCTTTTTGTTCTGTGTCTTGAGGAGATATTTTGAAGAGCATAATATTTATGATTCTTTATTGTTTAGCCTTTTAAGGTTATTATAAATCTCTTAGGCTCTCTTAAATTTATGATCAACTTTATATGATATTAATAAAGCCATGCTAACCTTAAATCCATGTTTGTCTAAAATAGTTTTTCTATTTTTTTTTTTTTTTAGTTTTTAGATTCTTTTACTTTAAATCTGTCTTTATGTTGTTGATTTATAGAAGCCTTTCACCTGATGTTTGGGGAGTTCACATGGTGTCGGTAGTAGAACTAGGGTTTCCTCCTTATAAAGCTTGTGCTCAGCTACTTCAAGCTGTTTCCCACACCCTGTCTATGTTTTTCTATTTATTTTGTATTTCTTGCAAAACACTTATGGTTACATCTAATATATATATATATTATTTTTTTAGTTGTTTATTTTTGGCTGTGTTCAGGGTTTATTCCTGGCTCTGCACTTAGGGATCATTCCTGGTAAAATTCTAATGCCATCTTAGTATTTAAATTGGAATATTGAATTCATTTACATGTAATGTTATTTTATTATAGGAAGGATTGCATTAAAGTAGCTCTATGTTAAGTAATTTTTTTCCTTTGAAGTATGTGTTGTGTTTAGACAGGTCGCTTTGATTCTGCTCAGATTTGGACTCAGCATTTAATATTTATTGTTATTTGAGGTTTAGGGGAGTCCCACATTCAGTGGTACTCAGAGTGCTTTTCACTCAGGGATCTTTCTTGGTAGTGCTCAGAGATCATATTGAATTCTGGGATTTAGTTGAGGCCTTCTACATGCAAGGCAAATGCTTTATGCTCTGTTTAATCTCTTTTCGCCCAGATTTCAAAATTATTTTTGGAGTGAATGGTTTTCATTTTTTTTTTTACTCCTAGAAAGTAGTCCTCACTCTTAAACGTGAAGTCTTGGCTCAAGGTCTTTTCCATTTTAATAGAGTAGAATTTTTTTGAGGGGGCACAGCCGGTGACACTCAGGGGTTACTCCTGGCTATGTGCTCAGAAATAGCTACTGGCTTGGGGGACTATATGATGGGACACCAGGGGATCGAATCGCAGTCTGCCCTAGGTCAGTTATGTGCAAGGTGAATGCCCTACTGCTGCACCACAGCTTCGGCCCCTAATAGAGTAGAATTTAATGACCTTCATAGCATTTTGCATCCTGTTTTTGGTGTTTTTGTTTGTTTTTAAATAATTTTATTGTGACCAAAGTGGATTACAAATCTTTCACAGTAATATTTTAGGTAATAGCAGCATTGAACCCCGGGCATTTCCACCACCAGTGTAGTCCTCCCTCCAACCCTGTTTCCAGCATGTATAAGTGGTTCCCTCTGTGTCTAGTTTGTTGTAGAATGAGTATCAATTCTGTTGTCATTGGCTTTGGATTTGGTGTTTAAGACTGATCTTTTTTTTCTACTCAATGTTCATACAACTGTTTGGTCTTGATACCATCCATTTTCCCCCTCAATTTATGAGGCAGAACAAGATGATTCAAGTTATGTGTTTGAAGTTATTCTGTTTGAAGGGAAAAAACAAAAGGGAAAAACAAAACAAAACAAAAAACAAAGAAGAAAACCCCAAAAATGCAAAAAACAAACAAACAAAAAAATCCGGGAGGGGTCCATCTAGAGCAGTGGTCCTCAAACTATGGCCCGCAGGCCACATATTGTATTTTTATTTGTTTTGTTTCTTCATTGCAAAATAAGATATATGCAGTGTGCATAAGAATCTGTTTATAAGTTTTGTTTTTATTATAGTCAGACCCTCCAATGGTCTGAGGGACAGTGAATTGGCCCCCTGTTTAAAAAGTTTGAGGACCCCTGATCTAGAGGGTTATAAATATCAATTTAAGACAAGAGAATAGATAAGGAAGAAAAACATCACAAAAAGACAAAAACAAAAATATATAAAAATCAAGAAAAGAAAAAAGAACAAACAAATAAGAAAACAGACAACCCCCCAAAGACCTACAATGACAAAAAACTGCAAAAAAAAAAAAAACACTACTGCAATACAGACAACAACCAAGCAATAATCACCAGCCCAAAATTTAAAAAAAAAAAAAAAAAGAGAAAGAAAAAAATTTGTGCTTCTTTCCCCACCTCTTTTGCAAAGACACAATAAATACTGGGGAGGTTAGAAAGAGAATTCCCTTGGCCTAAGAGATACAGGGTTTCTCTGCCCTTAAAGCATACTGCCATGGGAATAACTACAGGCTCCATAAATGCTCTTTTACTCTCCCCTAGGTCTTTTTCTGGTGTCTGGAAACTTTCTGCTCAGTTGTGAATGATAAAATCAAGCCTCTATAACTAAAGATCTTGGTATTTGCATAGGTCATAGGATGGAGCCTAGGATAGAGTCTTTCTTTATGGTTTTAGAAGTTCTATTTCAACACTGTTTTCGTAATTGGTAGTCTTGGTGTTTGCACCAATCCTAGGACGAAGCCTAGGATAGAGTCCTTCATTATGTTTCCAGAAGTTCTACTCAGTTGCAGTTGTCTCAGTCAGACCTCTGGGATTAGTGTTCTTGGTTATTGTACAGATCATAGACCAAAGCCTAGACTAGGATCTTTCTTACTGGTCCCAGGATAAGTTCTGCCCAGTCATGGTTGTCACAGTCAGTCTTTTGTCAGGAGGTTTTTGTTTTTGTTAATGTTTTCTTTGTTTTTTCTTTCTTTTAGTTTGGTACAAGAGTTGATGACCAGATAAAGAAACTATAATGTATATACACAAAGGAATATTACTTGGCAATAAGAAAATATGAAAGCATGCAATTTTCTGATTCATGAATGGCTCTGAAGAATATCATGCTGGGTAAAGTGAGTCAGAGGAGAGGGAACAATACAAAAAGGATCTCTCACATATGGGGTTTAAAAATCATAGTAAAGAAATAACAAGTGTCCAAAGGCAATAGAATTTGGAAACTAATCTATTGTACTGAGTTAACTACAGAGGAGGATGATGGTAGGTTGCAGAAAGGTAGGTAGATACTCTGACGGAGGATGTGATTTTGGGACATTTGTAATTATGAAACCCTACTTGTAGCCATCTTAAAGCAAAATCATTGATGAAATAAATAGTTCCCTTAAGAAACATTTTTAATTTATTTTGTGTGTGTGTGTGTGTGTGTGTGTGTGTGTGTGTGTGATTACTTAATTTCATTCCTCGTCCTTTCCTTTTTGGGGGGGACATATCAAGTGATGCTCAGGGATTACTCCTGGCTATGTGATCAGAAATCACTTGTAGCTTGGGGGACCATATAGGATGCCGGGGGATCGAACCACAGTCTCCGTCCTAGGCTAGTGTGTGCAAGGCAGACACCATACCACTTGCGCCATCACTCTGGCCCCTTCCTGTTGTTTCCTTTGGTTGTTCCTGTGATGACTGTTAGGTGCACACTTAGGTGCAAGGCTCACACACTTCATTGTAGTGCCCTGCTTCTATAGAAGTACCATGCACACTTGGATGTGTGTGTGTGTGTGTGTGTGTGTGTGTGTGTGTGTGTGTGTGTATTGGAGATTTCACTATTGTTGTACTGGCAATCACAAAGAACGGTGCCACTGGATCACTCTTGGCCTATAAGGTGGTGCTGGGGGTAGAACTCAGAACTTTAAGCCTGCAAGGGAAAAACTCTATTCTGAATCTTCTCTAAGTCCTTAATTATCCTTCCTTATAAAGTAAGTTCCGCTGAGCTTAAAGTCCAAAGAGAATATTTATATGGAGTGGAAGCTCTTTATCTTTAGTTTTCCTTTTACGTGGTCCCTCCCCACCAAATCACAGCCTTCTTGGCAGATACAAATTCTGGTCTCTTCCTTCTGCCTATTGAAACAGACACTCTGTGCTTTTACCCTATTTCCCTGCACTGGGAACTGGGAAAATCAAACAGATGAATAAAACCTGGAGTAGGAACCAGAGCGATGGCTCAGTGGTAGGGCAATTGCCTTGCACAAGGCTGACCAAGGACGGACGAAGTTCGATCCTCCGATGTCCCTTATGGTCCCCCAAGCCAGGAGCGATTTCTGAGTGCATAGCCAGGAGTAAACCCTGAGTGTCATCGGATGTGACCCCAAACCAAAAACCAAAAACAAAACATAAACAAAACCTGGAGTGAATGTGATACTCATATATTTCCACTCTCTTGAGAATTGCCTACCAACAGACTCCAACAACATTTTTATATATTTTGTCAAGTCTTTTTAGTTCTTACTGATAGGCATCTAATGTTGTTACTGTATGATAGGCTGCCTTTAAATGGATTACTTGATTTTGCTGAACATCCCTTTACACTAAAAATATTCACACTTTTATTGCGTTCATTTAAAAAAAATCATCAAACATAGCCTGAGGTATGCTCTTGTACTTATAAGATAGACCTGCCAGTAACTGACCAAAAATACAAATTTCCCCTTTTTCTGTTGGTCAAGTAGATGTTTATGCAGAAAAAAAATCCATCAAACTAAATAAACATCTTATTTGCATGACATGTTTGTCTGTGCCAGAAAACAAAAAAAATAATAAAAAGATTCATTTTACTGTTTAGAATTGATTGCAATAGCTTAGCTTAGCCCAGAGGGCATTTGTATTAATCATAATGCTCAGGAATCGTTGAAATGAAATGAGTTCAGTCAAAAATAGGAGACAAAATTACAATGCAAACATGTTGTTCTTGAGATCCACAGGCACAAAGCATATCCTTTCATCCTTTAGACTTCTTTCTCCTTCTTCATAGAAGTGTAGGATTGTTCACCACAAATGCTGTTCGCAGACGCTGAACAGACTTTATACTTATTGATAAAAAGCACTGCACATCTATTGTCTTGGCCTAAGATAAGGTTGGAAGAAAGAAATTGGAGAGTCTGGCAAGGCCACACACAAGTACCCATGGTCCACCCCAATCTTTTTATAAGACTAGACCAGGATGGGATACAGAAATAGGAAAGGAGAGGCCTGAGCAATAGCACAGCGGAAGGACATTTGCTTTGCATGTGGCAGACCCGGAACTGACCTATGTTTGATTCTCAGCATCCCATATGGTCCCCCGAGCCTGTCAGGAGCGATTTCTGAGTGCAGAGCCAGGAGTAACCCTTGAGCACCACTGGGTGTAACCCCCAAAAAACAAAACGAAAGAAGGAAGGAAGGAAGGAAGGAAGGAAGGAAGGAAGGAAGGAAGGAAGGAAGGAAGGAAGGAAGGAAGGAAGGAAGGAAGGAATCAAAACAGAGCTTGGTCAGGGTGCTGTAGTGCTGGCACACTAGCTAAGTGTTTTCATTTTTTTTTTTTTGGTTTTTGGGCCACACCTAGTGATGCTAAGGGGTTGCTCCTGGCTATCCACAGAAATAGCCTCTGGCTTGAGGGACCATATGGGGCACTGGGGGAACGAACCACAGTCCATCCTAGGTTAGCGTGTGCAAGGCAGACACTTTACTGCTTGCTCCACCTCTGGCCCTGGCTAAGTGTTTTCTTTCCAGGTAAAACTTTTTGGATCTGAAAACATCATTCAAGATATTTTCCTCTGAGCTCTGAATGTTTTTCTTTTTCTCACAAAGAAATAATCCCGCATGAGCTTGGAGACATGACTTTTGAGTTGGAGTCCAGTCCAGAAATTCAGAACCAAGACAACAGAGTCTGGTGGCATGCAAGAGGGTCAATTAAAGAGAGCAGGCAGTCTATTTGCTTGAAATAGTCCAATTAGAAAGTAATTCAGTGGGTAGTGCCAGGGAGACGAGTGCCAATCCATTAATTAGAAAGCACATTGGAGACAATCAAGGTTTCTGTCAGGTTCTTGCCGTGTTTCTGCGGCACCATGTGCAAATCTAGAAATCTCTCAGCACTGTTGCAAATGGCCCCAAATTGGTGGTACAAAGATTAATAGACATGTAGATATGTGCAATTATAATTAAGAAAGCTATTTCTTTTCTGTTTACCAAGTGAAGCAATCTATCTAATTATGACCACAACTACAGAGTGAAACAGCCCAACTGTTTATGAAAATAATTTACTTTGTTTTATCTGTTCTATTTCTATTTCTATTACACGGCATGAAAACACTTGGTCCCTGTTTGTATATGGAACATTGTCATTTTCAACTTGCACTAAGAGTTCATCTCCGTCAGGATAGAGTAATTAAGAGTTTAGCCCAGTTTAATCAAAGGGCAATGCAAGAAATGAATTACTGGTGCAAAAGTTATTTATAAGTAACTATATAATTGGATATTTAAAATTTTGGAAAAGTTTACTAAGCCCCTTTCCTCAAATTTAAAATATTATATACATATGTAGCATGTATGTATTATTGCACACTATATATTGGTTATATATATTACTAAAAATGCTTATAGGACAACCCCAGTTAGATCCTTGGCATTTTGAAGAGTCCCCCTGCCACCAGCAGGAACAATCTCGGAGCACAGAAACAGGAGTAATCTTTAAGCACTGCTGGGTAGACTCCCAAAGAGAAGAGAAACAAACAAACAAAAAAAAATCGGGCCGGAGCAGTGACACAGTGGTCAGGCATCTGCCTTGCTGGCACTAGCCTAGGTTGGACGGAGGTTCGATTCCCCAACATCCCCATGACCCCCCCAGCCAGGAGCAATTTCTGATCACATAGCCAGGAGAAACTCCTGGGTGTCACCGGGTGTGGCCCAAAACCAAACCAAAAATAATAGATAATGTGTTGATGGGGTGATATCATCTCAATTACAGTGGCAAGGATAGGAAGAAAAAGAATATTTGTGGTTCTTAAAAATTATAGATGTGTAGACTTTGAAATGTTAGAAAGAAACGATATCTGCTTTTCTCAGAACCACACTGGATTTTTTTTTTAATCACAAAACTCTCCTTTCTAAACCAAACCATATTGGTTAACAGTTGCCAAAAGTATATTCAGATCATAGTCATTAATAAAGAGGTTAGGTTCTAAAGATAGACTCCCTTATTCTATTTTGTAGAGTGGGTCTCCCAAAGAGTGCTCAGAAGGTCCTGGTATTTGAGGACATTATTCTTCTCCGGCAGTAATGGTGGGGATGTCTGGGCCACCCTGCCAGTGTTGGGGATTACAGGGTCACACCCCGAAGATGCTTGAAGCACTTTGAGCCGAAACCAAGTTGCATGTACGAACTACTACTACTACACTCTTTCCTCTCCTCTTCTGGTTTAGGAAAATAACATTCCTACAAAGTGATTAGTATGACGTACATTAGTACTTGATTTTTCTGCCTCTGACTGATAACCAGGACTCAACTAAACTTTGTGAAACCATCACCAGTGAGGGAAAAAAATGAAATGAAGACTAGAAAGATTAGAAGAATAAAGATTAACTGCTTGGTTAAAAAAAAAAATCCCCATCAGACATACCACATTACAAGTGGTTAGAAATAAAAGTTTAAGTCATATTAAGTGACTGAAAAAGCGGGGAGATAGAACCACTTTCTTCTCACATGCAAATCAATTGAGTAATTGCATATTATCCATCTGCACAAAGCAGAAGGATGGGTCCCTTGGAGAAGGGCTTGGGGATGTTTAGAAAAGTTGCCTGTGATTATATAAAACTCTATTAGGGCCCAAGGAGTATTTTTACAGTGAATAGGGCACTTAGCTTGCACAAAACTGACCTGGGTTCAATCTCTGGCATCCCATATGGTAGCCCTGAGCACCTCCAGGAGTGATCCCTGAGTGAAGAGCCAGGAATAAGTCTTGAGTACCACCGGATGTGGCCCTCAAACAAAACAAACAAAACAAAAACTATAGAATGGGAAATGTCGTAAATGGAATGAGTGGCTAGAGCTTTCAAAATGGGATTCATTTTCCTCGGTCAAGAGAAATCAAAAGATTTGAAGATCTAGTTTAAGAACATATTTGGAAAGAGAAGAAATGCTTTAGGAATGGCAAATGCGTTTCACATAAGAGAAATGAGAACATGGGGCAAAAGTGATCAAAATCAGCACTTCCAGAAGTCTATACATTAATTGAGGGCTTGCAAATATTGAGGAGTGTATCATTAGAGAAAAATAGGTGAATGTTAGTAAAAATCATGAGCTGAGTCGCTGCTTGTTTTCCTCAATTTCCATCCTCATTTCCCTTGCTCTGTAGTAGCCTGCAACAAAAATAGCCTCGCAGTCACAGAAGGTGCGAAATCTGCAGCCTCTTAGACTCTGGAGGGGGGCAAAATAGTTTTCGAGCCTTCCAAAAAAGCACCATGCCCGAAGAATTGTCTTTATTTGACCTGTCTGGCATCTCCCTAAAAATCCCCACCCACGGTTTATCTTTATTTCCCCTCATGCAGAACTCATTCCCTGCAAACGGTTTTCCTTGGAGGCACTAATCAAAAAATGGCAGTAGCAATTGTTCGGCTATGTAGCGGCCTGCAATCATGATAAGCAAAAGAAAAAGTCTGGAGAATGAGCTCTCCCTAGGAAGCTTGGAGAAATTTAACCATATTCTAGAAGGTCACGTGCGTTTATAAATTCATTGGCCAGGAAAGACCAGAGGGGGGACTTAACTAACTTCTCTTCTCCTGACTTTTGAGGTTGTGTGCAGGCAGGACATAATGGCAAGGCAGAGTTGTATAAAATTGTGATTATTAAAAAGCATTTAATGTGTTTACCAACATTTACACGAAGCTTCTGGTAAGAGGCTGTTAAAGGCATTTAAGAAAATTTATGTCCGATGATTAGATAGCAATTAAGCTGGTCAGGCAGAGACTTTAGTGGCTACGTATTTAAAAAAAAACACACACTTTACAGAACTATCTCAGCAAGACATTAAACAAAGACTACCATCAACAAGAATGATAGTAAATAATTACAGATCCCAGGGAGAGGAATATGAATTCCAGAGTTGCCATGCATGTGCTATTACCCTCAAAGTTCAGCTTTAACACATATCTAGCAAAAGTGGTATGGAAACCAGACAATAAAACAGCAAAATCCAATTGTACAGGGGGAAAGATAAAAAGCAGTCAAGCAAAATTGCCTCTTGGAATTGGTGAGATAGTACAGAGGTAAGGACTCTTTCTTTGCACACAGCAAACCCTAATTCTATCCAGGGCACCACAAATAGTTTTCCCAGCCAGCCAGGAGTGATTCCAGAGAGCAGAGCCAGGAGTAAATTTTGAGCACCATTAGGAGCAGCCAAAAGTAAAAAAAGAAAGAGAAACTGCCCTTAAGGAACTATAAGTTGGGGGTGGAGGAGAGAGGAGATAGTACAGCAGGTTGGGTGTTTGCCTTGCACTGGAGCAAATCTGCATCTCATATGGTCCCCCAAGCACAGTCAGGAGTAATTCTTGAATGCAGAGCCAGGAATGACCCTTTAGCATTCTGGAATGGCTCCCCACCCTCAAAAAAAGAAAACAAAAGAAATTCTTTAAATTGGCTTTACTTGAAAAAAAATTTTCATTGTAGTTAGATTTTCAAAGAATAAAATAGTCATAAACAAAGTGGGGTTGGAGTTATAGCATAGCGGATACAATCTCGGCTGACCCAGCATCCCAAATGGTCTCCAGAGCATTTCCAGGAGTAATTCCTGAATACAGGACCAGAAAAAAACTTGGAGCTTGAAAACTTCCAGGTGTACCCCACCCAAGCAACAAATAAGTAAACTAACAATAGCAACAACAAAAACCCATGAGAATGATTTTGCACTCATTAGAAATCATATTAGTAAATAAGATATCAAAAAGTGATAAAAATTCTGAAATTGAAAGGCATAATAACAAATTGAATAGTTACAAACTAGATCAGTACCGGATTTTTCGTAGATATTTTTTTGTTTGTTTTTGGGCCATACCTGATGACGCTCAGGGATTACTCCTAGCAAAGTGCTCAGAATTCGCTCCTGGTTTAGGGAACCATATGGGACGCTGGGGGATCGAACTGCAGTCCTTCCTAGGCTAGCGTGGGCAAGGCAGACACTTTATTGCTTGCGTCACTGCTCTGGTCCCTGGTAGGAAAAAAAAATTTGAAGGAGGCACACACAGATGGCCCATAGACACGTGAAAATTTTCAATCACAGATACTACTAAGGAATTTCAAATAAAATGAGTGAGATAAGTGCTTGCTTCGGCAGCACATATACTAAAATTGGAATGATACAGAGAAGATTAGCATGGCCCCTGCACAAGGATGACATGCAAATTCGTGAAGCGTTTCATATTTAAAAAAAAATGAGTGAGATAACACCTTGTACAAATAAGAATGGACTTTGTGAATTAGAAACAATAAGTATGATGAGAATGTGGAAGAAAAGAAATTTTAATACAGTCTTTGAAGGAAGGTAAATTAACTTAACCTATATGGAAAATGGTATAGAGATTCCTTACAGAAATTAAAATGGAAATTGCATATAATTCAGTAAGTAATCCAATTCCTAAGCATTTAACTGAATTATATAAAAACACATGTTTAGGGGTTGGAGTGGTGGTGCAAGTGGTAGGACGTTTGTCTTGCCTGCGGCTGACCTAGGACTGACCACCTTTCGATCTCCTGGCGTCCATATGGTCCCCCGTGCCAGAGTGAATTTTGAGCGCATAGTCAGGAGTAACCTCTGAGTGTCACCGGGTGTGGCCCAAAAACCAATCCAAACCAAACCAAACCAAACCAAAACAAAACAAACCAAAACAAACCAACACACACACACACACACACACACACACACACACACACACACACACACACACACACACGTTTGAAATGGTACTGAATCCCTATGTCTCTAGCAATGTGGGGTGGGGGAGTTGCTTAGACCATATCTAGCAGTATATGGGACTACTCCTGATTATGAAATCAAGGATTACTCTTGCCACTGTTCAGATCATGAGTAGTTTCCAGGGATGGGACTGGGGCTGGTTGCCTGTATGACAAACACCTTACTTATATCCCTGAAAAAGCTCTCTAGACAGGGGCCGAGAGATAGCATGGAGGTAAGGCGTTTGCCTTTCATGCAGAGGGACAGTGGTTCGAATTCCGGCATCCCATACGGTCCCCTGTGCCTGCCAGGGGCGATTTCTGAGCATAGAGCCAGGAGTAACCCGAGTGCTGCCGGGCGTGACCCCAAAACAAAACAAAACAAAAAAATATGGATTCAAACTAAATTCTCATTGATTTATGATTAGATAAAGATACTGGAATATATAGTCAATAGAATACTACTCCAACCTTTACACCTTCTGTTCTCACCAAATTGACCAATATAGACAGGACAACACTATTTTGATAGTCAATAACACTAATTTGAAATATTATATTTCTGGTTAAATTTCTTGACTTTTTCTTCCCCACATGCTTTAAAGCCATTTGAATAGTCCTTAGATTTTTTTTCAATTGTGCCTAACGTCTCATTGAGGATCGACTTCTTTGTAAATAACCAGTTAAATTTGTTTGTTTGTTTGGGTCATACCTGTGGGCTCTCGGAACTTACTCCTGTCTCTGTAGTCAGAAATCATTCTTGGCAGGCTTGGAAGACCATATGGGATTCCAGGGATCAAACCCAGGTCAGTCCCAGGTTGGCAGCAAATGACCTTCCCTTGTGCTATTGCTCGAGTTCCTGCTAAATTTATTTTTAATCAAATTAATGAATAAGAAAAGAAATAAATCAACAAGTCAATAATAATAATATTTTATATTTTCAAAATTAAGCTTGATAGTACTTTTTCTACTTTGTGTTTTCTACTTGTGATTATTAAGATTGGGTTAATAACACCCACTCACAAGTTCTGGGGTATAAGTAGTGTACATTACTTATGCATATACTTTCATTAGAGTATAGTATAGTAAACATATTAAGATAATGTTGCCAACTGCTCGAGTTTAAATTTTAGCTCTCTTACTGGCTAGGATAAAGGCACTTGTTCATATTTATTAAATATTAGCCTGTTGCCAGGAAAATCTCAAAATAGAAATGCCAAAAATATTTTGAGCATTGGTAGCATCTTTGGGATAAGTGAAGAGCTTATATTGTGGCCACTCTGATAGTTGTTATTATCAGGCATAACTCTTAGAAGGTGTGTAGAAATATGTTTACTTTCTGGCCAAACTTTCCAGCAGAACCACAGATTTGTGCAGATGCACTGGCTCTTGTGACTCTGCTCAGTGAGATATCAGGCACTGAATTGTCCCTCGACTCTCGCTCTCTTGGTCACATAAGTAGCTCCTGGCAACAACACTTGGGAAAGGACAACTAGAGGTCAGATATGTGGGTGATCTGCATCTTGTTCTCGTCACTCTCTAGACTTCTTTAACAACATGCAAGACTACTCTTGGCGCTGAGCTCTAGCTTTCCACTGAACATGATTTCTCTGAAATATATTTTCAGTTTTGGCTTTGGGAAATTTGGAGGTGGTAATATTCTTTTTTTTTTAATTTTTTATTTAAACAACTTTACTACATACATGATTGTGTTTGGGTTTCAGTCATATAAAGAACACTACCCATCACCAGTGCAACATTTCCATCACCAATGTCCCAAATCTCCCTCCTCCCCACCCAAATCCCGCCTGTACTCTAGACAGGCTTTCCATTTCCCTCATACATTCTCATTATTAGGACAGTTCAAAATGTAGTTATTTCTCTAACTAAACTCATCACTCTTTGTGGTGAGCTTCCTGAGGTGAGCTGGAACTTCCAGCTCTTTTCTCTTTTGTGTCTGAAAGTTATTATTGCAAGAATGTCTTTCATTTTTCTTAAAACCCATAGATGAGTGAGACCATTCTGCATTTTTCTCTCTCTGACTTATTTCACTCAGCATAATAGATTCCGTGTACATTCATGTATAGGAAAATTTCATGACTTCATCTCTCCTGACAGCTTATAATATTCCATTGTGTATATGTACCACAGTTTCTTTAGCCATTCATCTGTTGAAGGGTATCTTGTTTGTTTCCAGAGTCTTGCTATGGTAAATAGTGCTGCAATGAATATAGGTGTAAGGAAGGGATTTTTGTATTGTATTTTTGTGTTCCTAGGGTATATTCCTAGGAGTGGTACAGCTGGATCATATGGGAGCTCGATTTCCAGTTTTGGGAGGAATCTCCATATCGCTTTCCATAAAGGTTGAACTAGACGGCATTCCCACCAGCAGTGGATAAGAGTTCCTTTCTCTGAAGGTGGTAATATTCTTAAAGCTGCTTTCTAATCTCTCTGTTCTGTTGAATTGTGATCTGTATGTGCTTAGATGGTTCATTTGAATGTTTTATTCCTGACAACTCATTTTTCCTAAAAGCATTTGCAACATTGATATAAAATCTTAATGATATCTCGAGGTGATACCTCTTCAGTCAGTTTTAGATAGAATTAGCATTTCACAAGGTCTTTTTTTTTTTTTAAACAAATGGGTCATAAATGACAATGATGATGGTATACCAATCACCGATCTAGACTGGGTTGCCAAATCTAGCAACTAAAAGTTGGTAAAGACAATCAGCAAACAAACATATGTGTGGGACATATGTTAAAGTGATGATTGATGATCTTAAATTTAAATTGTATTTGGTGTCCTTTTTTAAATAAATCATTTCTTTAAGTACCATGTTTACAAAGATATTCATAATTGGGTTTCAGCCATAAAATATACACCCCACTTCTTGGTGTCTTTTATTTAATTTACCAATTCCAAATTAAGGTGCTTTAGCATATTTACCACAATGACTATGATATCTGTGCTCTCATAAAACTTATATCTTAAAGGGGATTTAATAAGATATCAAGATTGTTAACATGTAAATTATGTAGTTTACTGAAAATACTTATCAAAGTAAACATCTTACTGGATATAATTCTGTACTATGGAGCACAGGTTTTCACTTTACATAAGGCTGTGGAAGTAAGCCTCTTGAGGTAAGATTTGAACAAAGAGGCAAGACATTCCTCCAGAATCTAAGGCAAAGAGATGTCATCAAAGATTTTTTGAGAAACAGCAAGGCACTGTGTGATTGGAGCAAGTAAGTGAGAGGGTGTGGCAGGCAGGAGAGAGAAAAGAGAAATCAGATCATAGGTCTTGATAGAGAGGGTGGAAAAAATGGCAGGATTTTGAACAGAGGTGTGATGTAACCTGGTTTACCTTTTTGAAAATATCACTCCAGTTTAAATATAGGTATCAAATAGAGAAACAGGGGACATTTCTGAATGACTATAGTTATCAAAGTCAGAGGTGAAGAGTCTCAGTAGATGGTGTTGTAGCAGCAGTGAAAGTGGGTGGGATTCTGGAGACAGATCAGAGGTTGAACTAACAGGATTTTTAATTTTATATTTCAATAAATCTTATTTTTACATTCTATATTAATATAGAATTAATACAGAAAATAAGGATTTAAACCTGGTGTCCTAAATTTTACCCAAAGCCAAGTGCTTTATAAATAACATCATTGTAGTGTTTCTTATTTAAGAAACCTAGGGAACATTATGGTCCATAATCTTTGAAGTCTAAGTTAATTTTTTAATGTAATATCCCAGTATATATTTTATTTATTAAACTTACTTGAAAACGAAAAAAATTATGGTCCACAAAGAAGCTAAAGATTTATGTGGGCTACTGACTGAGTTGTGCCAGTTGCTTCCAAACAACCTTTTTATTTATTTATTTTTTTGAGCTGATGTAGAAAATAGGTAGATAAAAAAAAGAAAGAAAAGAAAATAGGTAGATAGAAAGGCTGTCCATCTGCCCCTTTCTCTGGAGATTCGTGGATGCATCTCTCTATGCCCAGGAGAGGCGTTGAACACAGAGCCAAGTTTATTATAGGGATTTGAATGAAGTCCACAGAACCGGAACAAGGTATCAGGGAGTAGAATTTCTTGTGGTGATTGGCTGCAGCATGAAAAACCCCACCCTCAGGCTCGTTCTATTTTTGAGGGGTTGTGTTCTGAAAACTCTAAGGACTGATTGTGATGACCTGAAAAGGTCGTTTAAATAATATATTAAACATACATCCATGGACACAAATTAGAGCATGACCTACTGGTTCTCGGGGCAAACGAAAGACTACCCAAGACTATCGTGTACTATGAATAGATTTTTACAGAGACTTTTACTTTATTCCACCTGTCAGGATAAAGAGCAGGGCCGACAGTTTCCCAGCTTACCAAATGTTACCAAGCTCTGAATACTTCAGTCTTTTTATTTATTGATAAACACCATATGCCTGTCAAGTCAGTGATGAGAGCATGCCAAAGAGTTATTCATTAGCCTCTATGACACAGCCCTACTCATGAGACTCTCCTTGGTTCATTCTTGCTAAACCTGCAATTCTGAAGATCTCTGCCTCTAAGGAATTCAAATAGAGGATTTAATCCAAAGAGCATGTCTTTGAGAATTAAACCATTGGTGGCTTCTTGCTAATATGCAGTTCCCATTCTTTATTTGCTCCCAGGATTCAGATCATTTCTCCCTGCCACCCCCTAAGAATAAAATAAAATAAAGTAATTTATAATTAGTTCAGAAATGTATAAATTGCCCTTGAAAACGCTTCATTTTTCGTAATTATAGTTTATGCAGACTAAATTTAAAGTTGATTTGCAGCCTCTAAGCCTACATGAGCTAGAGAGGAGGGAGTGTCTTGTTTAATGTGACAGATGGTGAGATGATATGGTTTGGGAATGAGAAAGAAAATATAAGTAGCTTTTCCAGTAAAAAAAATATGGGGGGGGTGGCTTGCTTTTGGATTTAAACACATAGGAATATAATAGATGATAATGGTGATCGCAGTGATAAAGAAAGAACAGCAGTGATAGCCAATCACTTTTTGTGTGTTTGTTTTATAGTCCACAACCCAGCTGCACTTAGGAGTTACTCCAAGCTCTGTAATCAGGAATTACCTCTGGCAGGGCAAGGAACAATTTTGGATGCTGGGGATTGAATCTTTGAACCCGGGATGGCTGTGTGCAAGGCAAACACCCTACCCACTGTACCTTCGCTCTAGCCTGTTCCTTTATAACCAATAACTTCTTAAGAGTTTTCTGAATGTCACAGGCCACTTAGGCACTTCCCTTCTACTTAGTCTCCTAATCCTTGTATGAAACAGACACTATTATTATTCACTTTACAAGTAGGAAACTTATATTTAGAGATGATAAGTAAGTAAAGTGCTTACAGCCATGAAGAAAATGAATGTCAGAGTTGGGATTTGAATCCAGATGATTCTATTCCAATATTTGAAGCTTGTATCTGTAGTACATTGTAGAAAGACATCATCAATAAAATATAAAAATATATTTCCCAACCTGGTTGTCAGAAAAGAAACTCAAAGATGGACTCAAAAGAAGAAAGGGGAGAAGTGAAGCCCCAGAGATTACATGACCCCGATACAAAATTAAAGAACTGGGAAGAATTTCATTTTGTTCTTTAACTTTGTTTAAACACCATGGTTTACAAAGTTGTTCATATTGGGGATATAATGTCCCAATACTAATCTCACCACCAGTGTGACCTTCCCTTGACCATTGTCTCCTGTTAATCTCTCCTCCAAACCCATCTCCTTAACAGGAACAGAATAATTTATTTATATTGCTTGTTACAACTAAATAGCTGATGGTATTATCTGTTTGATTATCTAATTAATCAAAATCAATAAAAGAAAATGTGTGAAAGTTAAAGTCATTGGATGTTTACTTGGCTATTTGTTGCTAGTTGAGATTTCTGTATTATTGTTTTTGTTTACTGAGCTAGTTGGCTTCTATGATACTTTCCATATAATTGATGTGCTTCTATTGGGCTGCCAGTAATGTAATTAGAGTTGTCCATGGTTGCATATATGAATTCATGTGCCCAAACTCCAGGATCTGTAGAATTGGGCTGACAAGTTTCAGTGACTTGGTTGGCTTGTGTCTTTTCCAAGATTAGTACTAAAGCTATAAATTTGGGCCACTGCTTACTGAGTGACAGCTATGGGATATGGGTAGAATCCCATTTTATTAAAAATTTAAAAAATCGTCTTTATTTTTTGAGGTTTGGTTTACACTTGTGGCTCAGAGCTTCTTTCTGTTTCTGTGTCAGAGCTCACTTCTAGCATAACTCAGGGGATCATATGTGATGCCATGGACTAAACCCTGATTAGCTACATGCAAAGCAAGCACCCTGCACACAGTACTACTCTAGCCCTAAAAAAAGTTATGTGAAGGAGAAAGACAGAAAGGATAGAGAGAGAGAGAAAGAGAGAGATGTTCTTCTAGAAAGAACACAGGCTTATCCAGAGGGGGAGAAAAAGCTGAGTACACATCTCAGGTTGCAATGCAGGCAAATCTCCAAGACAGGGTAAGCCTGGGCAAGATTAGAATGTCACATGGGAACAGGATACATAAACTTGGATAGTAGAAAGAGGGGAGGAGCTTGGAATGAAGCTCCTTATTAAAGCTGCTAATATTGGAGAGTTTCCTTTGTGCAAAAAGGACCAGAAAATTGTCTAATAGCTAAGAAAACTAAAATTAAAGTTGTCTTCCGAGCAATATTTCCTAATTATTTTTAAAAAGGAAGAAAATTAATCCCAAACCTGTGTCACAGGCAGATATAGAATGCATATTTTTATTACAAAGAAAGATGAGGTGTTAGGAATAAACAAAAATTAATTCACAATCAGTGGAAACTTCGGCACCTTGATAGAACGTATTGAAAATGGGTCTAACTGGAATAGTTCCATCGCTAAGGAGCACATGGAATCATCAAGGATGTGTGTGTGTGTGTGTGTGTGTGTGTGTGTGTGTGTGTGTGTTTGTGTGGTAGGGGTAGGGTTGGTGGTAGAAGATGGGAGGGTGAGGAATGTAAACTAACAGCAAAAAAAGATTACAGATTGTATAAGGAAATGAAGCATTGTCAACCTAAGTCAATAGATTTAATAGATATTACAGCAGGTAATAGAAATAGGGGAGAAAACCCTACATGCATATTTAAAATTATTAAAGAGATAAAAGAAAGAACAATGAATGTAGTTTTATTCTTTATTATTATTTGGGGGGGGTGTTTGTTTGTTTTTGGTCATACCTGGTGGTGCTCAGGGGTTACTCCTGGCTCTGTCCTCAGCAATTCCTCCTGGCAGGTGCAGGGACCATAACTATATCAGGGATGAAACCAAGGTCAGCCACAGCCACGTGCAAAGCAAATGCTCTACCTGCTGTGCTATCATTCTGGCCCCAAGCATGTTGCTTTAAACAAAGAATGTTTAAACAGTATTAATATGGGGAAAAGCACTTTTCTTAGATGCAAACCCCAGTTTGCATCTCCTGAACACTTTTAGGAGTAATCCCTAAGTACAAAGCCAAGAATAAGACCTAAACCCCTACTGGGTTTAGGCCAAAAAATAAACCAAAAATAAAAGGACAGAATACTCTGAGCTAAAATGTAGGCATTCAAATGGCCAAATTGAACTTCAGGTAATAAAATAATAAAAATAGTAAATAAGAAAACAGACGTAAGTGGAGATGTAACACCAGAATAAAGAGATATGAGGAATTCATCTCAAGAGAAGGGGGTTTATCTGGGGTTTAGGGTATGTGAAGAATTACACCCTGAGATAAAGAGATGGGAAGCAGGTGATTAAGAAATGAATAAAAAGGGCCTATAGAGGGTTTGGTTGCCTACCTTGCAATGCTTAAGATTGTAAAGTCATTATTTCTACCCCTGGTACCACCCAATTGCCTGAGTGTAATCCCTGTGGATCTATTGGTTGAGCTCTTTATGTTAAGTAGATACACTCTGGTGCATTATAAAAAGTGAGTCCAGCAATCAAGAAAATTACTTCTGGTCATTGTAACAGGAACAAAGAGAAGAGGAATTAAAACAAAACAAAATATGGAACACTGGGGGCAGAGCGATAGTACAGCGGCAGGGCATTTGCCTTGCATGCAGACTACATGGGATGGGTTCCTTCCCCAGAATCAGAAATGGTCCTCTGAACCTGCAAGGAGCAATTTCTGAGCGCCACCGTCGAGTGTGGCCCAAACCCCTGTAAAAAAACAAACAAACCAACAAACAAAAAACAAACATACAGTAAACCATAAAACACTATATCAGAACATTCAACACATGCCTTTAGAGATCATTTTAATAGAGGAGAAGCATTATATGAAAGGAGGGCATATTTGAAGAAATAGTAAACAAATATTTCTTTTTTTATTGTTGTGTTTTGTTTGGGGCAGCACCTAGGGGAGTTCAGAGTTTATTACTCCCGACTCTGCACTCAGGGTCACTTCTGGTGGGCTCAGGAACCACATGTGGTGTCAGGGATTGAACCCGGGTAAACTTTATACAAGACAAATGCCCAATCCATTGTCCTATTTCTCCAACCTATAAATGAAAATTTCTAAAAAAAAAAAAAAAAAAAAATCAAAAGGCCTGATGGTGTAAGCCAAAGTAAGACCAGAAACAATTCAATTTTCTAACCAAGAGAGAGAGAGAGAGAGAGAGAGAGAGAGAGAGAGAGAGAGAGAGAGAGAGAGAGAGAGAGAGAGAGAGAGAGAGAGAGAGAGAGAGAATCTTTTGTTGTTATGGATACACATCTGGGAAAACTCAGGGACTACTCCCAACTCTGCTTGGGTTACTCTTGTTTTAGAGCAGTGGGTCTTCAAACTACGGCCCGCGGGCCACATGCGGCCCGCAGAGGAGTCTAATCCGGCCTGTCAGCAGTGAGCGCTGTTTGGTTGCCAAGATACCTGCCAGCATATACACTCAGTGTATATCCAAATATCAGGAACCATACACTCAAAATGGTAACCATCTTTGGTAGCACTTATGCCTGTGAACAGACTTTTTCAAGAATGAAACATCTGCAATCTCCAACCAGATCAAGATTAACTGATGCCCACTTGCATCACTTGTTAGGCTGGCAGTGACAAATATGGAACCGGACAGTGACCATCTCATTAGCCAAAAGCAGACCAACAGTTCCCATTGAAATACTGGTGCGTGATCTGTTTATTTATAAATGGTTTTCATTTTATTTATATAAGATATGTGCAGTGTGAGTAGGAATTAGTAGCTCATATAGTCCGGCCCTCCAGCTCTCTAAGGGACTGTAATCCGGCCCCCACTTTAAAAAGTTTGAAGACCCCTGTTTTAGAGGATCATACAGTGTCATGAGTTGAACATAGGGCACACACATGCATTCAGTTCTATGATCTATATTTCTTCTGTGTGTGTATGTATGTGTATTTGATTTTTGGACTGCACCTGGTGATGCTCAAGGCTTACTCCTGACTTCATGCTCAGATATTACTTCTGGTGGAGCTTAAAGGAACATATATAGTGCCAGGGATCAAATTTTGTTTGGGAGACTTACCTGCTCTAATATTTTTCTGGTCAAAGAGTATGTGTTTTAGAATTACTAAAGTAAAACAAATTGAAAGCAAAGGATAAAGTGATTACAAGAAGTCATAGCAAGAAATAATTGTCAATTCTAATTTAATTCTAATTATTAGGGGTTTTGGTTGCACATAATATGAAAAAACATAAGAAGAAAAGTATGAGTTAAGTCTTTTAAGAGTTTTCTGTTTCAGAAGTATCAAGTGATTTCCTCAAAATCACTAAACTGGATTAATTAATGCATCACTGTTATCTACTTTTGTTTTTATTTTATTATACTCTGTTCTTAAATTATACCCTTCTGTTTATATCAGGTTTACACTTTGACTCTTTTTATAACCTTTTTTTTTTTTTTTTTTTTTTTGGGTAGCTGACTTCTTTTTTTTGTTTTGTTTTTTGGGCCACACCCGTTTGATGCTCAGGGGTTACTCCTGGCTAAGCACCCAGAAGTTGCCCCTGGCTTGGGGGGACCATATGGGACTCTGGGGGATCGAACCGCGGTCCTTCCTTGGCTAGCGCTTGCAAGGCAGACACCTTACCTCTAGCGAGTGGCTGACTTCTTTATCTTGGCACCATGCAATCTTTTTTTTTTTGTTTCTATTTGTTTTATTTTATATCTTTTATATATAATATCTTTATTTAAACATCTTGATTACAAATATGATTGTGATTAGGTTTTAGTCATGTAAAGAACACCCCCCTTCACCAGTGCAACATTCCCACCACCAAATTCCCAAATCTCCCTTCATCCCACCCCACCTCCACCTGTACTCTATACAGGCTTTCCAGTTTCCTCATTCATTCACATAGTTATGGTAGTTCTCAGTGTAGTTATTTGTATAACTGCACTTACTACTCTTTGTGGGGGCTTCATGAAGTGAGCTGTAACTTCCAGCCCTCCTTTCTTTGTCTCTGAGGATTGTTGCAAAATTGACTTTTATTTTTCTTAAAACCCTTAGATGAGTGAGACTATTCTGTGTCTATCTCTCTCCCTCTGACTTATTTCACTCAGCATAATAGATTCCATGTACATCCATGTATAGGAAAATTTCATGACTTCATCTCTCCTGACTGCTGCATAATATTCCATTGTGTATATGTACCACAGTTTCTTTAGCCATTCATCTGTTGAAGGGCATCTTGGTTGTTTCCAGAGCCTGGCTATTGTAAATAGTGCTGCAATAAATATAGGTGTGAGGAAAGGACTTTTGTATTTTATTCTTGTGTTCCAAGGGTATATCCCTAAGAGTGGTATAGCTGGGTCGAACGGGAGCTCAATTTCCAGTTTTTGGAGGAATCTCCATATCGCTTTCCATAGAGGTTGGACTAGACGGCATTCCCACCAGCAGTGGATAAGAGTTCCTTTCTCTCCACATCCCTGTCAGAACTGATTGTTCTCATTCTTTGTGATGTGTGCCAATCTCTGTGGTGTGAGATGGTATCTCATCGTTGTTTTGATTTGCATCTCCCTGATAATTAGTGACGAGGAGCATTTTTTTCATGTGCCTTTTGGCCATTTATATATATATATATTTTTTTTTATCAAAGTGTCTGTCCATTTCTTCTTCCCATTTTTTGATGGGATTAGATGTTTTTTTCTTGTAAAGTTCTGTCAGTGCCCTGTATATTTTGGATATTAGCCCCTTATCTATTGGGTATTGGGTGAATAATTTCTCCCACACGGTGGGTGGCTCTTGTATCCTGGGCACTATTTCTTTTGAAGTGCAGAAGCTTCTCAGCTTAATGTATTCCCATCTGTTGATCTCTGCTTCCACTTGTTTGGAAAGTGCAGTTTCCTCCTTGAAGATGCCTTTAGTCTCAATGTCATGGAGTGTTTTACTGAAATGTTCTGTATACCTTATGGTATCAGGTCTGATATCAAGGTCTTTAATCCATTTGGATTTTACCTTCATACATGATGTTAACTGGGGGTCTATGTTCGCTTTTTTGCAAGTGGCTAACCAGTTCTGCCAACACCACTTGTTGAAAAGGTTTTTCCATGCTCCACTTAGGATTTTATGTTGAATACTTAATGCTATGGAATTTCATAGTTTTCTTTTGAATAAATGCTGCCAAGACTCTAAATTTCCTTCTAAGTTTCATAGGTGTTGCTTGCTAGGAATTAAAGTATGTATATAATGATCTCACTGTCATCAGTTTAACCCATCTTTTTATTTTTATTTTTGTTTTTGTTTTGGTTTTGGTTTCTTGGGCCACAGCTGGTGATGCTCAGGGGTGACTTCTGGCTATGTGCTCAGAAATCACTCTTGGCTTGGGGGACCATATGGGACGCCAGGGAGATCAAACTGTGGTCTGTCCTAGGTTAGCACCTGCAAGGCAAATGCCCTACCACCTGGCCACCGTTCTGGCCCCTGAAAAGCTTTTTTACTTTTAATTATGTAAAAATATACAGTGGATGTTCGGTACAAGGTAGATTATATTTTTATTTCTGAATTCTCTTATTGTGTTGTGATCCAGAGAACCTGTAGACAATTAATATTTGATGTTAATATCAATGATCAATTATACACATTTAGAGGGATTAATTATAATTACTATTTATATATTTTTGTTAATTATGTTTGCTATTTGATGAAACATGCTTTGTAGCTGAGAGTGTTGATTTTTGTTAAATACCACTGTAGGTTTGAAATGATTATGCATTTTCTCTTTATTCAATTCAGAAGTTTTTTGTGAATAAATATATATATATAAATATATATTGTGGTTTTTGGGTCACACCCGGCAGTGCTCATGAGTTATTCCTGGCTCCATGCTCAGAAATTGCTCCTGGCAGGCACAGGGGACCATATGGGATGCTGGGATTTGAACTGATGACCTTCTGCATGAAAGGCAAGCTCTTTACCTCCATGCTATCTCTCCAGCCCCGTGAATATATTTCTAATAGGCATAAATACTTTAATTTACCTACACTAAGTAGATATTGGCAAGCAGTTTTCCAAAGTGGTTTCCCTAATATATACTTCCACCAAACAGGGCATGAAAGTGACAAGAGCTTCATATTATGACAGATATTGCTATAATTAATCCCTTAAAATTATTCATAGTGGTGTGTAGAGATAGCACCTTAAGACTTTGAGCTAATTTTCCTTCTACTATTCAAGTTGTGCTCTATAAACAAAAATTATTTGCCACTGGATATTCTTTCATAAATTCCTGATTTATTTTGGCCTTTTCCCCTTTTAGACTAACAGTTTCCTATTGATTTGGTATTATTAAATATTCCTATATAACAAATTTTCTCCAAACCTACTCTCTTAAAACAACAGTTATCGTTTCCTGTCCTGGGCGGGTTAAGAAGCTGGGTGTCATTGAGTTAGGAGCCTCTCACTGCTGATTTTTCAGGAGGCTGTCAGCAAGGTCAGTACTGAAGGCAAGCAAAGCATAACACAAGTGCTTCCAGGCACACTCGAGTGATTGTTGGCATTGATGCTGGTGACCTAAGGCCTTGGTTCTTCACCATATCACGTAGTTCTCTCTCCAGAGCACTTTTTTCTTCTCTTATAGTGAGCACACAAATGAATGAATGAGAGATAAAGACACAGAGAGACATACAGAGAGTTTGAAGCCAGTGTTTTTATAACATGGTTGAAGCAATGACATCCATAGATTGGTGGCCGATGTGCTCTCAAGCAATGCTCAGGAAGTCCAGGGGATACTCCTGATGATTTTCAGTCAACCAGCCTCATAATTCAATGGGATGTACCAAAGCTGCAGTCTTTTGGGGGAACTCTAGTACCACACTTAGTGGTACTTGGATGTGGAGTCAGAGGTAAAACCTAAGGTCAGGTGCATGCTAGGCATGTACACCAACCACAGAACTGTCTCTCAGACTCCATCATTTCTTTCTATTTCTAAGCAGTAAGCACTATATCAGCCCATAGTCAAGCACAGGAAATTACAGTCATGAATACTGGACATTAGGAATTACTTAGAGCCAGTTTGTATACTGCCTACCATGGAGTTCTTTATATATTCTAGACACTGATTCTTTGCTAAATATATACATATATATTTAATTACCTTCTCTGTTTCTGTAGCCTATTATTCTATTATTTTTCTCTTTTATTATTTCTGTAGCCTATTATTCTCTCTCAATTATATTTTTTGATGAATACCTCTTAATTTTAATGTAATCCGTTATGGCTAGTATTTTTCTATCTCCTTTAAAAAATTTGAGTACCCCGGGTCATCATATTATTTGGATATGCAAGATTCTAATATAATATTCTACTATAGGGCTTGGAATTTTTTAAAGTAAATATATCTATATATAATTTCTACATCATACATATAAAATATAGAGAAATATGTTTTAGGCACCATGGTTTACAAAACTATTAATGATAATCATCACATTCTCCACCAGAGAGTCTGCTTCTCTCCTTCCTTGTCCTAGTAATCCTCCCCATTTTATTACCTTTCCTCCAGCCCCACACCCTCCACGGATACATTTCTTACTGAAGTCTAGGTCTTAAAGTCTGTTGCCTCTGGGCTCTTGTTAGTACCCTATTATATTTTTTTTATAATCCAAATATGAGAATGATTATCCTGAGCCTGTCTCTCTGCTTCTGACTAACTTCACTCAGCATAACTCTCCAAATCCACCCACCTAAAGCAAAATGCATGATTCCATCTTTTCTGATAGCTAAGTCACAGTCCATTGTGTTCCTGTGCCGTAGTCTCATCATTCAGTTTTTGTCCCACTTCCACTTTGAAAATCAAATGTGCCTGAGTGTAAAAATATATTAAAAGTAAAGTAGAATCTAGGAGTCAGTAAGAATGACACCTTCAAAGTTTTCAAAATAACTTAATACTGTCTTCAGACAGCTAGAGTTGATTGAATGTGGTTGTTCTCTGCTTGTTTTTTAGCCTCTTTCTGAGTCCGACTAGCTTGACAATGAGAGTGGAGATACAGAGCAAATGGATGCAGGCAAGTACTTTTTAACCTGTTACCTGGCTTAAAGTTCACATTTGTTGAGATGTCACGATAACACAAGTAACACAATTACATTCATAAAAGACCTGGGAGGTGCATTTTCCCACCTGTTAGCAAAGGCTGTGAGGCCATGTTTTAAAGTTCATGGCTACACAGCGGATAGAATTGAAGCCATCACCACAAGGCAACTACTGCAAAAAAAGAGCTCTACAAAGACAAGTTATGTAGCCTGCCTGTCTGGACAGAAATGAATCAGGAATCTTTCCAGAAATAATTCTAGCCATTGTTCTTACAAAAGTTAAAGATAGATCTCTTTTTCTTTAGAGGAGCATTTTTCATTTATGTTTTCTTTTCTTTTTTTTTATATTTTTTCTTTATTTAAACATCTTGATTACATATGTGATTGTGATTAGGCTTCAGTCATGTAAAGAAAACCCCCCCTTCACCAGTGCAACATTCCCACCTCCAAATTTCCAAATCTCCCTCCATCCCACTCCACCCCCACCTGTACTCCAGACAGGCTTTACAGTTCCCTCATTCATTCACATGATTATGGTAGTTCTTTGTGTAGTTATTTTTATAACTGCACTCACCACTCTTTGTGGTGAGCTTCATGAAGTGAGCTGGAAGACCTCCTCTCATTGTCTCTGAGGATTGTTGCAAAAATGACTTTTATTTTTCTTAAAACCCATAGATGAGTGAGACTATTCTGCGTCTATCTCTCTCCCTCTGATTTATTTCACTCAGCTTCCATGTACATCCATGTATAGGAAAATTTCATGACTTCATCTCTCCTGATGGCTGCATAATATTCCATTGTGTATATGTACCACAGTTTCTTTAGCCATTTGTCTGTTGAAGGGCATCTTAGTTGTTTCCAGAGCCTGGCTATTGTGAATAGTGCTGCAATAAATATAGATGTGAGGAAGGGGTTTTTGTGTTGTATTCTTGTGTTCTTATATCCCTCTGAGTGGAACAGCTGGGTCGAATGGGAGCTCAATTTCCAGTTTTTGGAGAAATCTCCATATTGCTTTCCATAGAAGTTGGGCTAGATGGCATTCCCACCAGCAGTGGATAGTAGTTCCTTTCTCTCCACATTCCCGCCAGCACTGATTGTTCTCATTCTTTGTGATGTATGCCAATCTCTATGGTGTGAGATGGTATATCATTGTTGTTTTGATTTGCATCTCCCTGATGATAAGTGATGAGGAGTATTTTTTCATGTGCCTTTTGGCCATTTGTATTTCTTTTTTATCAAAGTGTCTATTCATTTCTTCTCCCCATTTTTGATGGGATTAGATGTTTTTTTCTTGTAAAGTTCTGTCAGTGCCCTGTATATTTTGGATATTAGCCCCTTATCTGATGGGTGTTGGGTGAATAGTTTCTCCCACACAGTGGGTGGTTCTTGTATCCTGGGCACTATTTCTTTTGAAGTGCAGAAGCTTCTCAGCTTAATGTATTCCCATCTGTTGATCTCTGCTTTCACTTGTCTGGAAAGTGCAGTTTTCTCCTTGAAGATGCCTTTAGTCTCAATGTCATGGAGTGTTTTACTGACATGTTCTATATACCTTATGGTATCAGGTCTGATATCAAGGTCTTTAATCCATTTGGATTTTACCTTCATACATGATGTTAACTGGGGGTCTATATTTGCTTTTTCCTCCCTCCCCCTATATTTGCTTTTTTGCAAGTGGCTAACCAGTTCTGTCAGCACCACTTGTTGAAGAGGTTTTCCCTGCTCCACTTAGGATTTCTTGCTCCTTTGTCAAAAATTAGGTGATTGTATGTCTGGGGAACATTGTCTGAATATTCAAGCCTATTCCACTGATCTGAGGGTCTCTCTTTATTCCAATATCATGCTGTTTTGATAGCTATTGCTTTATAGTACAGTTTAAAGTTGGGGAAAGTAATGCTTCCCATTTTCCTTTTCCCTAGGAGTGCATTAGCTACTCGAGGGTGTTTATTGTTTTAGATGAATTTCAAGAGTGCCTGATCCACTTCTTTGAAGAATGTCATGGGTATCTTTAGAGGGATAGCATTAAATCTGTATAATGCCTTGGAGAGTATTGCCATTTTGATGATATTAATCCTGCCAATCCATGAGCAGGGTATGCATTTCCATTTCCGAGTGTCCTCTCTTATTTCTTGGAGCAGAGTTTTATAGTTTTCTTTGTATAGGTCCTCCACATCTTTGGTCAAGTTGACTCCAAGGTATTTGAGTTTGTGTGGCACTAATGTGAATGGGATTGCCTTCTTGAAGTCCATCTCTTCCCTATAATTATTGGTGTATAAAAAGGCTATTGATTTCTGTGTGTTAATTTTGTAGCCTGCCACCTTGCTATATGAGTCTACTGTTTCTAGAAGCTTTTTGGTAGAGTCTTTAGGGTTTTCTAAGTACAGTATTATGTCATCTTCAAACAATGAGAGCTTGACTTCTTTCTTTTTTATCTGGATTCCCTTGATATCTTTTTCTTGCCTGATTACTATAGCAAGCACTTTCAGTCCTATGTTGAAGAGGAGTGGTGAGAGGTGACAGCCTTGTCTTGTACCAGAATTTAGAGGAAAGGCTTTTAATTTTTCTTCATTGAGGATAATATTTGCCATGGCTTCTGGTAGATGGCTTCAACTAGATTGAGAAAGTTCCTTTCATTCCCATCTTGCTGAGAGATTTTTATAAAGAATGGGTGTTGGACCTTATCAAATGCTTTCTCTGCTTCTCTTGATATGATCATGTGATTTTTATTTTTCTTTTTGTTGATGTTGTGTATGATGTTGATAGATTTACGGATATTAAACCATCCTTACATTCCTGGGATGAAACCTGCTTGGTCATAGTGTATGATCTTCTTGATGATGCATTGGATCCTATTTGCCAGGATTTTCTTGAAGATCTTTGCATCTGCATTCATCAGGGATATTGGTCTGTAATTTTCTTTTTTGGCAGCATCTCTGTCTGGTTTTGGTATCAAGGTGATGTTGGGAGTGTTTCTGTTTTTCAATTTCATGGAATAGCCTGGCTAGGATTGGTAGTAGCTCCTCTTGAAAGATTTGAAAGAATTCATTAGGAATTTCATCTGGGCCTGGGCTTTTCTTTATGGGCAGATGTTTGATTACAGTTTCAATTTCCTCAATAGTGATGGGGGTATTTAGGTATGCTACATCCTCCTTACTTAACTGTGGAAGGTTATAAGTGTCTAAGAATTTTTCCATTTCTTCTAGGTTCTCATGTTTAGAAGAATCAAGTTTCTCAAAGTAGTCTCTGATTACCCTTTGGATCTCTGCAATATCTGTCGTGATCTCACCCTTTTTATTTCTAATACGGGTTATCAGGTTTCTCTTTCTTTGTGAGTTTTGCCAATGGTCTATCAATCTTGTTTATTTTTTCAAAGAACCAACTTCTGCTTTCATTGATCTTTTGGATTGTTTTTTGGTTTTCCACTTCATTGAGTTCTGCTTTCAGCTTTGTTATTTTCTTCTGTATCCCTATTTTTGGTTCCTTTTGTTGGTCATTTTCTAATTTTATGAGCTGCTTCATTAAGTTATTCAGGTATGCCCCTTCTTCCTTCCTGATGTGTGCTTATAGAGCTATAAATTTTCCTCTCAGGACCACTTTTGCTGTGTCCCATAGATTCTGGGAGTTTGTGTCTTCATTGTCATTTGTTTCCAGGAAAGTTTTGATTTCCTTTTTGATTTCATCTCGGAACCACTGGTATTCAGTAGCAGGGTGTTTAATTTCCAATTCTTTAAGTTTTTCTTCTGTGTGGCTTTGTAGTTCACATCTAATTTCAGAGTCTTGTGGTCAGCAAAGGTAGCCTGCAAGATTTCTATCTTCTTGATTCTATGGAGGTATGTTCTTTGTGTCAGCATGTAGTCTATCTTGGAGAATGATCCAGGTACATTGGAGAAGAATGTGTATCGAGGTTTTTTGGGATGGAATGTCCTATATATATCCACTAGTCCTCTTTCTTCCATTACTCTTTTCAGGGATAGTATGTTTTTGTTGGGATTCAGTCTGATTGACCTATCAAGTGTTGATAGGGCCGTGTTGAGGTCTTCCATAATTATTGTGTTATTATTGATGTCTTCTTTCATATTTGTCAGTAACTGTATTAGATAATTTGCTGGTCTCTCATTGGGTGCATATATGTTTAATAGTCTGATTTCTTCCTGTTGCACATATCCCTTGATTAGTACATAGTGTCCATCTTTGTCCCTTACCACTTTTCTGAGTATAAAGTTGGTGTCATCAGATATTTATATGGCCACCCCAGCTTTTTTGAGGGTGTTATTTGCTTGGATGATTTTCCTCCAGTCTTTGATTTTTGAGTCTAAGTTTGTTCTGACTATTCAGATGTGTTTCTTGTAGGCAGCAGAAGGTTGGATTCATCTTTTTGACCCATTTTGCCACTCTGTGTCTTTTAATTGGTGAATTTAGTCCACTGACATTGGGGGAGATGATTGTCATAGAATTTAATGTCATCTTTGTAGATAAGTTTGCTGTGTTTGTTGTCTCTCTTGTCTTAAAGTCAGTTTTTCCTTTAAGGCTGGTTTTTCATTTGTGATGTTTCTGAGCTGTTGTTTATCCATGAAGCTATGTATCCTTCCTTCAAACCTGAATGTGAGTCTGGCTGGGTGCAGTATTCTCAGTGAGGCATTCATTTCATTCAGTCTTGTCACAATATCCCACCACTGTCTTCTGGCGTTGGTAGTTTCTTGTGACATGTCTGCTGTAAGTCTTAGGGATGCTCCTTTGAATGTAATTTCCCTTTTTGATCTTGCTGCTTTCAGTATTCTATCTCTATCTGTGGTATTTGTCATTGTAATGAGGATGTGTCTTGGGGTATTTTTCTTTGGGTCTCTTTTAGCTGGTACTTTTTGGGCATGCAGGATTTGATTGCATGTAGTCTTTAACTCTGGGACTATCTCTTTGGTGATGTCTTTAACAGTTGATTCTTCCTGGAGATCTCCTATCTGGGTCTCTGGGACTCCAATGATTCTTATGTTGTTTCTGTTGAGTTTATCAAAGACTTCTGTTTTCATCTGTTCACATTCCTTGAGTACTTTTTCCATTGTCTGATCGTTTGTCCTAAGGTTCTTTTTCAATTTCTTCTGCTGTGTTGAGTTTTTCTGCATCTCATCTTCCAGTACTCCAATTTTCTCCTCAGCTGCTGTTACCCTGCTGTCGAGGTCATCCACTGAGGTTTTCAGTTGAGCTACCATGCTTTTCAGATCTGTTATTTCAGTTTAGCGTTTTCTGATTTCTGTCTTTGTTTTCTGTTCAAATCGATCTATGCTTTCTTTGAGTTCTACAAACATCTTTCATATTGCTATTTTAAGTTCCTTATCGGAGAGGTTAATCAGATGGTTGGAATTTTTTAGGTCATCCAAGCTATCGTCTTCATTCTCTGTGCAAGGTGTTTGCCTGTGAGGTTTTCCCGTTGTCATGCTAGTAGTGTGGTTTTTCCTGCGTGTTGTGGTGGGGTTCATTGGTTTGAAAGAGTGCTAAGCTGTGAAGCGAAGTGGAGCCTCTAGTTGAAAGTTTTTTTGGGGGTGTGCTTCCTAGGCCTCTGAGTAGACCTTCAGGTATTCAAGAAACAAAGACAGGCACAGGAGAGATTTCCCTTGAAGTCCTGAGACTGATCAAAGTCACAGCAGGGCGGAGCCTCCACAGGCCAGAGAGCTCTGCTATTGATTGGCGACCCCCACAGCCAGACTCTACTCACTCAGTCATTGGACAGCTTCAGAATGCAGTTTTTTGAGGGTGAGCTCCCTAGGCCTCAGAGGAGACCTTCAGGTATTCAAGACACAAAGCAAAGATAGATCTCTTAAGGCATATGAAAACTGTTACAAGATTATTTATTATTTCCAGAAACATTATTTCCAGAAAGCAGATGTTCTATACCAGGTGTTTGAACTATAAAATGTAGGGAGAAAGCGATTGTTCTTCAAGATGCTTTAGTAATTTACCATACATATTTGTTAATTTATAATTCTAAGAATAGAAAGTTATTGAGTAACATGTTACTAAACTAAAAATGGTATGTACTGTATATATGTGTGTATATACATATATAATGGATACTACACAGTTATAAGAAAATATTAAACTTGGAATTTTCTGTAACTTGGATGGAAGTGAAAGGTATATTAAATAATTCAGAATGAAAAGGAAAATAATGAATGGTCTTACTCATCTGTAGCATGTAGAGAAATAATACAAGGAAATGAAAAGTATGAAAGGATGGAAACCTTTGGCCCTGAATTGAGAATGAACCGAGAATGCCAAGAAAGGGATGTGGTAGGGAAATTAGGTGGCAGATTGGATTTAATATAAGAACATTGGCTGAAAGTCTGGAACACAGTAATAGTTACCAATAATAAAGTTTACTAAGGAGGTGGGTTAAGTTGGAATGGGACAGATCTTAGATTTTGGTGAATGGACACTAACATTGGTGGTGTATTTAAAGTTGGAGCATTGTAAGCCTAAAATTAATATTAAAATTTTGTGTGAATTTAAAAAAATTATAAAGGACAACTCAGGGACACCATTAAACTATTTTTGGTAATAAACTAGAAGGTTTAAAATAGGACTAGAATGATAGTACAGTGGGTAAGGCATTTACCTTGCATGTGGCCAACCCATGTTCAATTTTGGCATCCTATATGGCACTCAGAGCACCAACAGGAGTGGTCCATGAGCTTAGATCCAGGAGTAAGTCCTGAGCACTGTTGGATATAGCTCCTAAGCCAAAAAAATGTTAAAAAGCTTAAAAACAGTTGTACATGATCAAGTTAACTTGATCAACTTAGTACAGCTAAGTATTATCTAGAGTCCAAAAAGAATATGGCAGAAAGGCATGACAGCAATTCAATTTTAATGTGCTTAGTTGTGAATATCTTCTTTTAATATAAAGGGGTCTAGTATATTTGGGTCTGGGTTATTTATTCTTACTTATATATGGCTAGAGCTAAGTGTACAGAACAGTTAGCCAATGGGGTCCTTGGAAGGCTTTCCTGGGTGTTAGAGGCAATGACTAACATAGTTCATTCAACCAGCTCCTCTGGCCTTGGCATGACATCTATGTCCATGCTCTGACAATTCGACTTGTCTGCCTTCTGCAGGAATCACACATAAAATTTGGAATCACTTAAAAAAGTTATGTGAGGCGTTGGGAGGTAGTTGAAAGGGCTGAGTTTGTGCTTAGCCTGTAGGAATCTCAGATTTGATCCCTTGCACCACATTGTACCCCAAGCATTTCTGGTAATGATCTGCCCCAAATAAGCCCCTGAGAATAGTCCAAAACAAAGAAAAGTAAAATTTTCTTGCTATGGCATAAGAAATGCAAGTTTGATTTTAACTTAAGATATATTTTTAACTTACTGATCTTAAGTTAAGATCTAGGAAATAAGGATATATTTGTGCTACTGTTTTGAATATTTCTAGTCACATGGAATTATATCTTCCAGGATTAGGTGGTGCTTTTTAAATACCTGATTAGAGAGTGTTGTCTTGGGAATTAGGAGAAGACTCTTATTCTAATCTATCCTTTCCCCCCTTTTCAGTGCTGGTGTGGGTGATTGTTTTTGAACTATCTAGACATCCGGTTTCTAGCCAGTAGGAGGAAACTGGACTAGACCATCTGGAAGAAGCTCTTCCAGTCTCTCCGAATATCTTAGGTACCAAGTTCAACTTATATATTTGTTTATGAGCGAGCATTCTTCACAAATGACTCATCCATCATTGAAGCATGGCTAAGGTTCATATTAATGATCATTCCTAGAATCTATTTTATACCCAACCAGGCAGTTTCTCAATAGAAGATAATAAAGAGATAACAATTATAGGATCTGAAGGTCTGTACTCGAAACTATCAAACTTGAGTCAATGCCCAAATTAAATTTTTCTTTAATGTTCCAAATTATCATACTTTTCTGGGGAGGTTGATGGACTTTGGCCTACTGACAGATGTTGGGGGAGGTTTTATTTTTTTTTCTCCCTGATTCCATCGGCTTTGAAATTGAGAATGGAAATGAGATACCTGCATTAATAAAATATGTTGACGTTTGGACACTTAAACTAAACAAAAGAAATTGGACCTGGGAGTGAATTACTTATTTATGGTATCTCTTGTTGAGCTACCTAACCTCTTAAGAGACTAGGGACATTCTCTTTATTGGTTCTTAACAAAAAGTGGGGAAGTTCTGGGTTGGCTTGTGGTTTAGGTCAAGGGTAAAGTGGTTGTGAAGGGTAACTTGGATCAAATTTTTCTTACAAGAAAGAAATCTTCTCCCATATTTTGCCTTGAAGCAAAGACAAAATTTTGAAATCCAACTCATGCTAAAGAGGTGACATGCTCAGGAATTTCATTAAATTATAGATATCTAGGAGACTAAATTAAACCAAGGAGCACAGAGCTCAAGGTCTTAATCAGCTCTGAGAAGAGGAAACTTCTGAGTAGTTGGAAGAAATCTGATTTCTCTCAACTGTTATAACTAACCTGGGAAAAGTACCAGTGTGAGTAAGACATTGGTCAGAATTTCTCTGCCATAGTCTGAAGAGCCAAATGACCCAAATGGTTTAGTTCACCTCTGGTTTCTTACTGCCCTCAAAACACTTAGAAAGGTTCTCAAATAATCTTGCCAAATGTCTTTTAAATAAAGGTCACCTAGAGTTCTAGAAGAACTCATGGGCCAGAAGTACTTCCTAACACCAAATGAATTTTTAGCGTGGTTCTTCCATCTAACATGTATTTACTGTGAAACATATGCCTTATTCTAGTTTATCTCTGTCTATACTTTTTAATGTAAACACAAACTCATTGTTGTTGCATGTGGGCACATCCCATATGGAAGGCTTTTATAGAGACATTCACAATTTTCATATTGAGTAAAAAATAAATCTCACCATAGTGATTTTTCTCCTTACAACTAGAAAGAAAAGGTACAGTTTTAATATAAATTGAAGAAAATTCCATGAAAGAAGTCCCAGTATACTCTGCAACATTTACTAAGAAGTCAGATTTCCACTTTGATGTATAGAGTGATAAGTGACTTTCTCAAGGTTCTGACAAAAAAAAATGGGGGCCTGACATTAAGTAGTGACCAAGGGGTTGTAGAGACCTGAGAAGGTATTGGAGATGTGACTCTCAGGCACAATGTTGGTTAGTGAGAGTCTTTACTGACTTTTTAGACAAGAGTGTGTGAGACCAGAAATATTTGAACCCTAAGATTATTGCTTGTTGACAAGGTCCAAGATGGAATTTCTAGTATTTCTACTATGACTGACAGATCCAAGCCCTTTCACTTCCACTTAACCTCTTTGAGATATTCAACTTAACCAGCCTCCCTCTTGTCTGTTCTTTCCGCCTCCATGTTTCCAACTTCAAGAGCAGTTATTTCAAGGAAGTTCTCATCACCACCCACTGTTTTTTCTTCCTTTTGAAGCCAGCCACATCAGCTACTTCAATCAGTACTTTATCTGGGGTGAGGTCACTATTTTCATTTCCTACCTTCCTGGCCTTAAGGTGAAAAAAAAAAAAGCAAAAATAAATTTAAATCAAAAGCAAAACTTAAATCAGAGTAGAACAGTTCTGGATCCAACTCAATTGTAAAGACTCTCAGATTTTCTTCTTTTCTAACCATTTCTGAAAGCAGTGACTTTAGAACTGTAAAATCACCCCATGCACCATATTTTCAATCCTAGGTGAACACATCGGAATCAGGGTCACGCATGAAATAATCCAAACTAGGCTGAGGATGAAACATGTATAGTCATCTGCCTGCCAGATGGTTTTTACTGAGTACAGAGACCATCCCCAGGTGGGACAGCAAGGAGAGAATAAGGACAGATAGCTTTGTCCGGGCCAGGTTTACATGTATGACAATCTCTGTTTTGGGATAAAACCAACTTGTAAACAAATAGATAAAAAGGAACCAGGGATGATCTTTGTTTTGGGTAAAATAAGATATAACCTAACATAAAACATAATTTTCTTTTTTAATATATGCTTTTTAATTTTAATTTATAACACTGTTAAGATCATTGCTTTGTATTTGCAGGTCTGCTACAACAATTCTTCCACCAATACATCAAGAGCTCTCTACCACTTTCCCATTGTCCTTTCTTCTCATCTCATCTCAGCCTTTTCAATGGCCAGTTCTATATCACGATTCATAATTTGTTTCCATTGGGGATTGACTAGTACCTTTCTTTGTATCTTTATATTCTACATAAGAATGAACTAATTTGTCTTTTTCTTTTGCACTTGGCTTCAGCTCAGTCCAAGTTGTAGCAAACTGAAATATTTCATCTGTTCTCACAATTGAGTAGTCTTTTCTGTGTTTACAATTTTTTGGTTTATTCTTGTGTTGTTAGGCATTGGGTGGTTTTCATATCTTGGCTATTGTATGTAATGTTGGCAAGATCATGGGTGAACATATTATGTCCTGTAATGCTTCTAGACTTTTCCATGTAAATATTCTCTCTAATATGAGGTTCATTAATTTCAAGTTATTTATTGTTTCCTCAGAGAAGAAATAGAGATGGCCAATAGGCATATGAAAAAGCTTATAATTTCTTATCATGAATCACAAATCTTCCATGAGCCTTTCATTTTCAGAAGACTTCTCCTTCACCGGGAATAATTGCAGTTAGATTCCTCCGGCCAGCTCTCTCTGCAGTCATTTTTCTTTTCCTTCCTTCCACAACTTATTTTTACGGACTTCTTAATTCTAAATTGTCCTTTTCATAATGATTTATTTTGTTTTGACAATAGAGCTGATATTATTGTTTTCTATGTACAGTGCTGCTACATCACAAGTACCATGAGTGTCTTGCTTTACCAATCCTGTTTCACCATATTCTTCATATTTTATTGTCTTCAATTCTCCTCTCACTCAAGTTACCTGTGCAGATTCGAGGCGACTTCTGGTTCTTTTGAGATACTTACCTGCTTTTTACCTACTCTTCCTCTCCTCTCTTGCATCACAGTGATTTGCAATGCCTGCCTTGATTGCCTGTTTCTCTCCTTTCTGTACTCATTGTGTGCAGCTACAATCTAGTAATGGAAATACACTGATTATGATCATGCAGGACCTCTTACCACCCTCTCAGAGCTATGATAAGAGATGATGGAGCCCCTAGTGATGAATTGCTGGGAGACTTTCAATACCACACAGAAGCCCCCCCAACACACACACACATCCAGGACTAGGGATGTTCTTCAGCTCCCGAGAGTGTTACCTCAGCTTTGAGCATCTGAATTCTTACTCAGGGGTTGTTCCTAGTAGGAAGGCGCCCTCTCACTCAGGTCTCTCTTTTCCCCAGTGGCAATCTGCAGTAGGACTTGTTAGTCGACTTCTTTTCACTTCTGTGAGGAATAACTTTGAAGTACAGCCCAAGCATCCCAGAAGACTTATTGAAACCTTTTTAGTAACTATAGTTCAAGTTTCATTTCACCCACAAGAGATATTTCTGCCTATTCCATTTTCTTCCTTTCCCCAACAGGTGTTGTTCCTAAGATTGCTCTCCAAGTCTTAAAGGAGAAAGCAAGTATTGATTTCTGTGTTAGCTTCCTGGGGAACTTGATATAAGGCACAGGGCAAGCTATTTTTCCAGAGAACCTGGCCAAGAGGACAATTTTTTTCTTCCTCTCTACAACTCACAATCCACCCATTAGGATGGTTTTCTGGCACTATAAGACCAAGTAAACTTGGGTCTAACTCAGTCCAAAGTGATTATTTTCCCAAGGAAACCAATGAATTTGAGCTCCAGTTTCTAACTCTTTGCACTATTTTCTTCAAATAACTGTTATTTGGTATAATACTGAAGTCGAATCTTTTCTTGGAACCATAGTCATTTTTCCAGGAACTCACTTGTTTGGCAGGCACACCTGGACGTGTTTTGGGACTATTCTCACCCTGGGCTCAGGGAATTTTGTGGTGCTGACAGGCAAAGTTGGGTTTCCTGTATGCAAAGTACATGCTCTAGTTCATTGAACTATCTCTCTGGCCCCAGGAATAATTTTTTTAATGACCTTTTATCTTCAATGAGGTACTCCCTTTTACAGAAGCTGTACCTGTTTTTGCTCCTTTTTTGTTTGTTGTTGCTGTTATGTTGTCATGAATTAAACTCGGTCTCACACATGTAGGAAGAGGATCTTGCCCTGAACTACATCCCAGGCTCTAAACCTCTTCCCACTTGTCTTTTGCTGTTGTTGTTTCTAACCCATTATATCCTCAAAGATTTTTTTCTACCATAAAAATTTTAGTTTCCCTAAGTATACTTACCATTAATTTGTGAGCATAGCAAAATTAAATAGAATTCTTGGTTCTTCGTTGATCTGGGCTTCTGAATTGACAGAAAATACCAATTATTATGACAATAGGATAAAGAGACTCAAAGTACCACAAGCTATACACAAAAGGGACCTGTTATACTAGCAATTTAGGGGGCTAAAGATGGAGGTATAGGATGCCTGCTAGGAAGTCTGGTGGAGAGAGGTCAACAAACTGGTGGTGGGAACGACCCTAAGTCACTGTCACTATGTACCTGAAATACAACTGTGAAAATCTTGTAATTCACATTGGTCTCAATAAAATTATATAAAAAAGAAAATACCAATTACTAAAAATTATGGTACTTATTAGGATTATAAAATAAAATACATAGGTTTTCCTCCCAGATTAAATTGTTTTGATTCATCAAACAACATTTATTTTATGCTTGAATGTAAGTAGATGACTATTCCTCCTTCTTAAGTTGTTTTTTTTTTTGGGGGGGGATCACACCAGGCAACGCTCAGGGGTTACTCTTGACTCTACACTTAGAAATCGCTCCTGGCAGGTTCAGGGGACCATATGGGATGCTGGGATTTGAACCACTGTCCTTCTGCATGCAAGGCAAATGCCTTACCTCCATGCTATCTCTCCGGCCCCCTTCTTAAATTATTGAATGGATTCAAAATCTTTCCCCATACCTTTTCTGGCTTGTGGACTTCTATTCCTCCTGAAGGTTTCCCAGGTGTGAACAGGAGGCCCAGGAACTTTTGACAGAGATTCTCAATGAACCAAGTCTGCAGTTCAGGCCCTGCAGTGGGGTTTTTCGGGGTTGGAGATTAGCTGGGTATTTCTGGTGGTGCTTGGGACCTTTCAAAACCACAACGATGGGTGCTCAGATACTTTCAGGGTTTTACCTAGTGATGTTCAGAAGACTGTGTAGTGTCAGGGATCAGTGACATGCAAGGCCTACACTATGACTCCTGTACTATCGCTTCAGTTCCAGCGCTATATGTCCCAGTTGTAATACTGAACAATAAGAGCTCGAAAACCAATAACTTTAACCCTCCTTCGAGGATTTCCACCTCTCCTGATCATGTGAATTTATGACTCCAGCACATCTCTGTACCCTCAGGCAGTAACTGCTTTGTGCCTTTTTGCTCTCCTCTCAGAAATACTCAATGCTAGTTACAGAATAAATGAATCTGAAATTTAAAGCCCAGGCAGATTAATTTACCATGCAGATGCACATATTCATATGTATTTATGCATAAATACATAACCATGTGCATTAGCATATAATACATATATTCTACTTCTCTGACATAGGGTGCACAATAAAGTGATATTACTTAATAGAGTCTAGACCCTTGCTTCCCTCTTTCTTTGGACAGGCCCTTTCAGTCAAATATTCTGGTTGCATTTTATTTTTATTTTGTGGGTTCATTTCTTTTTTGGGGGGGGCCATACCCAGTGGTGTTCAGGGGTTACTTCTGGCTCTGCACTAAGAAATTGCTCCTGGAAGGCACTGGAGACTATACGAGATGCTGGGATTCGAACCACAGTTCGTCCTGAATCGGCTGCTTGCAAGGCAAATGCCCTACCGCCATGTTATCTCTCCGGACCTTGTGGGTTCATTTCTAACTTATCACTTGTTCCCTCCAAGTAACTGGATATTCCAAAAACAATTTCTTCTCTCATCTTGTCATAGTACAAACCCCAGGGAGACCATTTGTTCCACCAAATAAGTTGGCATGCTCTGGACAATGCCAAGAGACATATTTCAGTGTGTAGGGGAACGGACCAATTCAATAATTTCTCAAGGAAATATGCCATTTGCACTGTAAGGCAGTGAAGCAGCATCCTGGAAAGGCTCTGAGAGACAGTTTTGCTCTGATTCCCTTTTGCTGGAGGCCTAGCAGGTGATTCTCTAGTGGAACATCAAAAAAAGTATTTTAATCAAATGATCTAGAGATTAGATCCATAGACTGCCTCCAGTGGCCCGTTTTCATAAGACAGTATTTTTCTAGAGCTATCATTTTGCTATACAGTCTGTCTCTTGATGGTATCTATTATCTTTTCTTGGGCATCCACAAGCAGACTCATTTAAAGGAGTATTTTTAAAGCATTCACTGGCTTTTGCTCCAAAAACCTATTATTGCTTGCCCTCTCTCCCCACATCCTTCACAGAGACAGACCTAGTAATCTTGTATAAGGTTTCTGCTCAGATATGACTACTTGCCCCAGTAGTCATTGAATATTCTGAATTTTTATAGCTCTTGCTCATGTTCCAACTCACATATGGAATCAAGTCCCCATGCACTAAAGCAAAAAATTAGGGAAAACACTTCCAAGAAATTTTCTAAGGCCTTACGAAGGATCTAAGCAATGTTATCCCAAGATCATTGACAAATTACCCAAGAGAAGGTATTTGAACTTACAAGCCAACTCTCTCTTTCCCAGTATTGGGTGCAGAGGGTGACCATGGATATTTTGCTATCCAGTTTGGAAGAAGTTTAATTGAAATATTCACTTAATTTAGATTTAGGAGACTATATTTGTGGGGAAGGCAGTGACTCCACATGATAATGGGATTTCTAGCTGTTTGGATCTAGGAATAGATTTCAAGAAACCCTCTGCTTGGGCTCTCTGCTAATTCCCTGCTCTGGGCCAAAAATCTGTTGGAGTTTTCATGCCCCCTTGGGTAATAGACACTAAAATATATATAAAGTGGGAGAAAAATAAGATTTGAAATGTGTTAAGTGGTAAGGTCATCTGGGAAAATTCAATCATTAAATGTAAACAAGTGTAACTCCTGTACTTGGTTCTCCTGGGTGTTGAGTCAGAATAGAATGTTCAGCTAGAATATAGAGTATGAAATAGATTATCCAGGGGCAGGAGCGATAGCACAGCGGGAGAGCATTTGCCTTGCATGAGACCAAAACAGGATGGACACCAGTTTGATTCCTGGCATCCCATGTGGTCCCACGAGCCCATCAGGAGTGATTTCTGAATGCAGAGCCAGGAGTAACCCCTGAGAGCTACCGGATGTGACCCAAAAACCCAACCCCTCAAAATAGTCTATCCAGTTATATTTCACTACACATTTTCTTTTATTTCATTATAATAATATGACATAGAATTTATTGGTATTCCTGGAAACTATGCATAAAGCATTGGTCCAGGGACTTGGACACTTTGGGAATTCAATAATAACGTCACTGGTTTTCTGTACATTAATGCAATAAGCATTAACACTATTGTTAACATGTGCGCCAAACTATAACACTTAAATTTTTACAAAGAGGGTCTTCCAAGGAATGGAGTGTCGGATAAGGGTAATCTTGAGACATTTGTGGAGAGATACTGATACAGGTAGTAGGTATAGAACTAGAATAATGTATTCCTGAAACTCAAATATTAGCAATATCTTAAATCATAGTGTCTTTGCAAAACCTGGAAAAATTCATGGGACATATCTTGACCTGTGGTCAGATGTTCTATGCATCAAAACCATCAATAATATAAAACAAACTAAAGGAACCCAGAGTGATGACTGAAAGGATTGAGTGCATATTTCATGTACGAAGACCTAGGTTCTATCCCTTGATCCACATGATCCCCTGAGAACCTTCAAAAGGGACCCCTACCCATGAAGCACAGAGTTGTGGAATAGTCCCAGGGTATCATTGAATATAACAGCAAACCAAACCAAAGCAATTGAAAAAAGCAAATCACAGTGAAACCTGTTGAAGAATAACTGAGTTATCTTAGTAGATAATCTTTTGGAAAGGTCACAAAATAAGTGTCTACATTGAAGCAAAGTATATATATGTATAGTCATAAAGAATAAAGAGAAATATTAGATATAGGAAGAAATATGGGAAATTATATTATAATATATTATATATCCTATAAATATATAATTTTATATTATGATATATTATTTTATAGGAATATCATACTATAGGAAGACATATTAGAAATGTGTTTCAGGCAATAAATAATATAATCAAGTGCTAGAATTTTGTTTGTCTTTTATGGTTTGATTTTGTAGTGCTTTCTTATATCTGATTTCAAATGGAACTTTTAAATTATATTCAGTTAAATAATCATTTTTGCAACCCCAGTGTTGGAATTCAGAAACTCACACATGTGAAGTCTGTGATATACCACTGAATCATGTGATCCCCCTACCCCTTTATTAGGCTTCTTGAACAGGACCTAAACCATTGCATAAGCTTTAATCCCCATAAATCCTGGATTGTCTCCTGAAGGAAAAAGCATAAGCGATTGTCTCAAAAGCTAAAGTATCCCAACAAAACTAATTTTCTTGAGTTGAATGCTTGCTAGAGGTCCTGAGATAATGCTAAGTACTTTATGTGAGTCTCATATTTAATCCTTAAGCCAAATTTATGGGCTGATGTGGTTCTTGTTTCAGTGAATTCTAGAAAACAGAATTCACTTAAGACCTCAGAGTTCAAACTAGTTCAGTCTCATTCTGTAGCCTGTGCTCCAGCACAGAGACTTTCCTTTTGTTATAGTCTATGTTATAGTATTATCTATTATATACTGCTGTATATTATATTGTATGTTAAGCTCTTAACAACACTCTTTTGCTACTTGATGATTCTTGGTGTCATCTAGAAGCTCTTTAAAGAAAAAGAATAGAATATTCAATATGCAACCAGATCTATCCACATGGCAGCAAATCTCATGACTTCATTTTTCCTTATGTCCTGAGCAGTATTCACTGTGTACCATAGCTTCTTTTTCCAGCCACCTTTTCTTGGGTGCTTGAATTGTTTTCAGATTTTGGCTATTAAGAAGCCTGCCACTGGGATGGAGGTGTATAGAGGGGAAACAGCTGGGGAAGGGAACATTAAGACAATGATGGGGGGGGGGGGGCGGAAATAAGTGTCTGTCACTGAGGCAGGTTGGAGGATGGAAGAAGAATTAGGGGCATTGGTGGAGGGAAGTAGAGGAAATAAAGCGGTAAATTATTAGTGTTAGAACATTGTATGTCTAAAACTGAATAGAGAATGACGTTGGAACTCTCAAATTCATGGTGATTCAATTATGAAAAAAGGATACAGACAAAAATTTTTTCTTTATCACCTGCAACAAGTGAAAGAGAGTTGACCTACTAAACTTGGGGTGGAATCTTATTAATTCTTAATCATCAAAATTGATTAGAAGTCTTGTCTGACTGAGTAATTTCCCAAGAGCAGTATGAAACCACCTTAAGAATAGATAAAAATTTTGCACTTCAAAATAAGATGCTATTACATGGCATCACAGGTGGGGCTTCGAAGTCTCTGATGTTCAGCTAAAAATGCAGTAATGCCATCTGAAGCTACAGGTAGGTTTCGGGTTTCTGTTCAGAGCCATTACTGCTGGCAGGCAAGTACATGTGTGAAGTGTTAGTTGTCATAGCAACCAGTACAGTGTGAGTCCCCCCTCTTTGGTTTATGAATCCAAATCAATAAATGTTTATAAATAACTCTCCAATTGGCCACAAGAAGTAAAAGCATAAGCCAGAACTATCCTTCTGTCCTGTGAATGTGAATCATAGATATGTTGGCCATATTCTAGGGACAGAAAAAGGCTATCCATGGAATAAACAATTGGCCACATCATCTCCTTTGGAAAAGGAGAAAAACCCACTGAGTGAAAATCTATTTCACATGCTAACTGACAATAAGAATTCAAAGTGTACAACATCAGTGGGGCATAAAAGACAAAACTGCAGGTATTAAAGAAGATGTGACTGATATAATTGGATCCAATGAAGGCAAGGAAATTCAAATGGAAGGAGAGGCATTGCTTTGCAATTGTAGATTACATGCTCTCTACAGTACGCAAGTACATTTTTACAAAAGTAGGATTTAGTATGAAGAGTCCTGACAAAATTGAATCAGGCCACCAACCAACAAGTATGAGGCTTCTGTCTATAGCATTCCAAACAGATGGTCAAACAGCTTCTCCTGGGATATTTTTAGTGAAAGGGAACGTCGTTTCCCCCTAATCTCTATCTAGTAGCTGTTGAATTTATTTCCTGAGCCAAATTCTCCTCCCACTCCCATCCTTTAGTTTCCATCCATTGGTCTTAGTTTGTTCTTTGGCACAACAAAGACCTAAACCATCTGGTTTCCTCCCCGTGACAGCCCTTCAAACCTTCTCAGGCAATCAGTCTTGCTTTAATCTTCTCATATTATTGGTGTAGTTACAACCTCTCCCCTCTCCTGGTTTCTTCCCTCTGTATGCTTTGAAATTATCAGCATTCTTCTCAAAATGTGGACTGCCAGATGATCTGTAGAAATCTTTAAAGGTGAGTTAAGATTTCAGTAAAACTCTAATGATGCTTTTTCTCTATCTATGGTCACAGTTATGTTTCTGTTCAAGTGTGTGTGTGTGTGTGTGTGTGTGTGTGTGTTTATGTATATGTGTGAGTCATACTGCATGTGGGTACCTGTTGATACACGTTGTATTAAGATGTAGAAGTTGTTAGTATTCAGTGAATCTGCTAAAAGAATAGGAGTAAATTATATAAATATTTCTCCAAGGAGGAATCAAATGAGGCAAAGTGTCCCTGGCAAGCCACTAGCCTAAGATGCAAAATGAAACAACCTTACTAAAAAGTTTTGGCAAATATTTTAGCTGGTTGACATAGTGCAGACATAGAGTAATTGTTCACAATATGTCATATGAAGGGTCTTAGAGACAAATATTATGCCCTCAAATTCATCCAAGTCTTATTCATCCAAGTGCCAAATTGGCTGAATTTCACCACTTTAAAATAGCAGACATTTGGCTTTTTTCCTCCAAAGAACTTAAGTCACTAACAATTTAGTGTGAAAAAGGAAAGAGAGAAAATTGGGGCACAAGGCAAACTGTTTTGGGGTGCAAGAAGAGGTGTTAGAATAGATCAACCAATTTAGAAAACAACAGGATACTCTGAGAACTTTATAGTTTTGCCTGGGTCTGTTCTATTCTGCTTCGTGAGTAAGATTTTTTAGAGTCAATGGAAAGACTATACTCTCAAGTGTTTACCAGTGAAATAAATGGGAGCATAGAAGAGACACCAGGTGCTAGCACAGAGTAAGTTGTTCCAAGATGGCAAAGAATGGTGGGTTCATAGACTTCGGAGGTTTCCACTAAAGATGGGAAATATTTATTCTGCAAAGACCTCTTGGATATTTATAATATCATTGGTGAAATATGAAATACTTGAAGACTGGTCACACAGTTGTGAGAAACATCTATGTTAGTCTGGTCAGGGCCAGAACACAAGGTTTTAAACCCTCAGAACTTAGGTTCTCCACTCCAGCACCAAAGTGATGAACATTGCTCATAAATAATATTGCAAATATTGATAAATGTTGATCTTATGTTAAGCAGATCTATGAAACCTTTCAGAAAGGTGTATTTCTAGAAAATTTTCTAGTTTGGGGATGTTGACTGATACTCTAAGAGTCAAACAGAAGAACTTGTGAAAGATGAAAAAGACAAACTCAGAGAATCAGAGAGTAGAATTGTGGTCCCCAAGAACTGTGGAATGAGAGAAATCAGAATGGAGGAAATATAGGTTAAAGGGTACAAGATGAATAAATTTGGAAATATAATGTACAATATAATGATCCTAACTGGTAATCCTGAAACATACATTTGAATGATGCTGAGAGTGTATTGATGTTTTCATCACAGGAAGAAGATAGTAAGCAAATATTACTATAATCATGAAGTTGGAAAGATACTACAGGGGTTAAGATACTTGCTTTGTATGCAATGGACCCCCTATCTGATTCTTGATAAAGCATGGTCAAGGGTCACTCCTGAGTACAGAGCTGGGAGTAATTCCTGAGCACCTTTTGAGGGTGACCTGTCCCCCCCATATGTTATGGTAAAGATTTTTTAGTTAAGCAATATATCAAATAAATCAACATGTTGTATACAGTAAGGTTACGCAATCTATGTGTCATTGTATCTCAAAAAAGCTGGAAAAAATTAAAATGTGAAACAAAACAAATTAAAATCTCTACTGTGATGTAGGGCCAGTGACCTCTAATAGGAGAGCCAATATAAATGGAGTTTGTACCTATAACGATTGCAATGAAATAAATAGCAGAGGCCAGAAATATAAGCTTAAATAAAATAGAAGTTTCTGTGCTTCAAAGTTGAGGGAAGCTTCAGAGAGTCTAGTTGGGGAGGTAGAAATGTATCTCCCTTTTGAGAAAATATTGAATTATGCCTAGTGATTTGCATTGGAGTAACCTAGAACCAGAAAGCTGTGACTATATTCCCGACCTGGAAGCTATGAGAAAAAACAGAGTTACTCATCTTTGAAGAGAATTTGGCTGTTCTGTATGTAAACATGTATGTTAGCACATGAGTAAAGTTATGGAGCCTGTCTTAGTCATTGCTGAAGCAGAGAGTAGGTTTGAACAGATAAAGGGGAGAAGAATATTCGTTTTCAGACCCATCGGTAAAACAATTATACACACTTATTGGCACAAAGGATATATTTAATTTTTTTCAAAATTTAGTAAAATTAAAATCTTCTGAAAAAATCCTACTTAACTATCAGTATTTTCCCATTGGCATATTTATTATATAATAATGCACATAAGTAGTTCCTTATTACATATATAAACTTTTCCCTCCTGTCTTTTTAATCACACCTAGCAGTGCTCAGGACTTATTTCTGGATTTGGGGGAACTATAAATATGGTAACAGGAATTGAATATGGGATAGCTATATGCTTGCCAGGCAAGCACTCTACCCATTGTATTATCTCGCTGGTCCCTATATAAACTTTTTTTTTATTGTATTAATTACTTTATTGGAGATAAAATAATTTTCACAAATATACTTGCCAATGAACTTTATCTTCTTTTTTTCTTTTTTTTTTTTTTTGATGTTTCGAGCATGAAGCAACTTGGGCACATAACTGCAAAAGGTCAATTTTTGTCCTACTTTCTTTTTTTTTTTAATTTTTTTTTATTTAAACACCTTGATTACATACATGATTGTGTTTGGGTTTCAGTCATAAAAGGAACACCACCCATCACCAGTGCAACATTCCCATCACCCAAGTCCCAAATCTCCCTCCTCCCCCCCCAACCCTCGCCTGTACCCTAAACAGGCTCTACATTTCCCTCATACATTCTCAATATTAGGACAGTTCAAAATGTAGTTATTTCTCTAACTAAACTCATCACTCTTTGTGGTGAGCTTCCTGAGGTGAGCTGGAACTTCCAGCTCTTTTCTCTTTTGTGTCTGAAAATTATTATTACAAGGGTGTCTTTCATTTTTCTTAAAACCCATAGATGAGTGAGACCATTCTGCGTTTTTCTCTCTCTCTCTGACTTATTTCACTCAGCATAATAGATTCCATGTACATCCATGTATAGGAAAATTTCATGACTTCATCTCTCCTGACAGCTGCATAATATTCCATTGTGTATATGTACCACAGTTTCTTTAGCCATTCGTCTGTTGAAGGGCATCTTGGTTGTTTCCAGAGTCTTGCTATGGTAAATAGAGCTGCAATGAATATAGGTGTAAGGAAGGGGTTTTTGTATTGTATTTTTGTGTTCCTAGGGTATATTCCTAGGAGTGGTATAGCTGGATCGTATGGGAGCTCGATTTCCAGTTTTTGGAGGAATCTCCATATCGCTTTCCATAAAGGTTGAACTAGACAGCATTCCCACCAGCAGTGGATAAGAGTTCCTTTCTCTCCACATCCCCGCCAACACTGTTTATTCTCATTCTTTGTGATGTGTGCCATTCTCTGGGGTGTGAGGTGGTATCTCATCGTTGTTTTGATTTGCATCTCCCTGATGATTAGTGATGTGGAACATTTTTTCATGTGTCTTTTGGCCATGCGTATTTCTTCTTTGTCAAAGTGTCTGTTCATTTCTTCTCCCCATTTTTTGATGGGGTTAGATGTTTTTTTCTTGTAAAGTTCTGTCAGTGCCTTGTATATTTTGGAGATTAGCCCCTTATCTGATGGGTATTGGGTGAATAGTTTCTCCCACTCAGTGGGTGGCTCTTGTATCCTGGGCACTATTTCCTTTGAGGTGCAGAAGCTTCTCAGCTTAATATATTCCCATCTGTTAATCTCTGCTTTCACTTGCTTGGAGAGTGCAGTTTCCTCCTTGAAGATGCCTGTAATGTCCTGTAGTGTTTTGCCTATGTGCTGTTCTATATATCTTATGTTTTTGGGGCTGATATCGAGGTCTTTAATCCATTTGGATTTTACCTTCGTACATGATGTTAGCTGGGGGTCTAAGTTCAATTTTTTGCAAGTGGCTATCCAATTGTGCCAACACCACTTGTTGAAGAGGCTTTCCCTGCTCCATTTAGGATTTCCTGCTCCTTTATCAAAAATTAGATGGTTGTATCTCTGGGGAACATTTTCTGAGTATTCAAGCCTATTCCACTGATCTGAGGACCTATCCTTATTCCAATACCATGCTGTTTTGATAATTGTTGCTTTGTAGTACAGTTTAAAGTTGGGAAAAGTAATTCCTCCCATATTCTTTTTCCCAATGATTGCTTTAGCTATTCGAGGGTGTTTATTGTTCCAAATGAATTTCAAAAGTGTCTGATCCACTTCTTTGAAGAATGTCATGGGTATCTTTAGAGGGATGGCATTAAATCTGTATAATGCCTTGGGGAGTATTGACATTTTGATGATGTTAATCCTGCCAATCCATGAGCAGGGTATGTGTTTCCATTTCCGTGTGTCCTCTCTTATTTCTTGGAGCAGAGTTTTATAGTTTTCTTTGTATAGGTCCTTCACATATTTAGTCAAGTTGATTCCAAGATATTTGAGTTTGTGTGGGACTATTGTGAATGGGGTTGTTTTCTTAATGTCCATTTCATCCTTATTACTATTGTTATATAGAAAGGCCATTGATTTTTGTGTGTTAATTTTGTAGCCTGCCACCTTGCTATATGAGTCTATTGTTTCTAGAAGCTTTTTGATAGAGTCTTTAGGGTTTTCTAAGTAGAGTATCATGTCATCTGCAAACAGTGAGAGCTTGACTTCTTCCTTTCCTATCTGGATTCCCTTGATATCCTTTTCTTGCCTAATCGCTATAGCAAGTACTTCCAGTGCTATGTTGAAAAGGAGTGGTGAGAGAGGACAGCCTTGTCTTGTGCCAGAATTTAGAGGAAAGGCTTTCAGTTTTTCTCCATTGAGGATAATATTTGCCACTGGCTTGTGGTAGATGGCCTTCACTATATTGAGGAAGGTTCCCTCCATTCCCATCTTGCTGAGAGTTTTGATCAAGAATGGGTGTTGGACCTTATCAAATGCTTTCTCTGCATCTATTGATATGATCATGTGGTTTTTATTTTTCTTGTTATTGATGTTGTGTATTATGTTGATAGATTTACGGATGTTAAACCAGCCTTGCATTCCTGGGATGAAACCTACTTGATCGTAGTGGATGATCTTCTTAACGAGGCATTGAATCCTATTTGCCAGGATTTTGTTGAGGATCTTTGCATCTGCATTCATCAGTGATATTGGTCTGTAATTTTCTTTTTTGGTAGCGTCTCTGTCTGGTTTAGGTATCAAGGTGATGTTGGCTTCATAAAAGCTATTTGGAAGTGTTTCTGTTTGTTCAATTTCATGAAAGAGTCTTGCCAAGATTGGCAGTAGTTCCTCTTGGAAAGTTTGATAGAATTCATTAGTGAATCCATCTGGACCTGGGCTTTTGTTTTTTGGCAGACATTTGATTACTGTTTTAATTTCATCAATGGTGATGGGGGTGTTTAGATATGCTACATCCTCTTCCTTCAACCGTGGAAGATTATAAGAGTCCAAGAATTTATCCATTTCTTCCAGGTTCTCATTTTTATTGGCGTAGAGTTTTTCAAAGTAGTTTCTGATTACCCTTTGAATCTCTGTCATATCAGTAGTGATCTCTCCTTTTTCATTCCTGATACGAGTTATCAAGTTTCTCTCTCTTTCTTTGTTAGGTTTGCCAGTGGTCTATCAATCTTGTTTATTTTTTCAAAGAACCAACTTCTGCTTTCGTTGATCTTTCGGATTGTTTTTTGAGTTTCCACTTCGTTGATTTCTGCTCTCAGCTTTGTTATTTCCTTCTGTCTTCCTATTCTTGGGTCCTTTTGTTGAGCATTTTCTAGTTCTATTAGCTGTGTCATTAAGCTACTCAGGTAAGCTCCTTCTTCCTTCCTGATGTGTGCTTGCAAAGCTATAAATTTTCCTCTCAGTACTGCTTTTGCTGTGTCCCATAAGTTCTGAGAGTTTGTGTCTTTATTGTCATTTGTTTCCAGGAACCTTTTTATTTCCTCCTTGATTTCATCTCGGACCCACTGGTTATTGAGCATGAGGCTGTTTAACTTCCAGGTGTTAAAGTGTTTCTTCTGAGTCCCTTTGGAGTTCACAAATAATTTCAGAGCCTTGTGGTCAGCGAAGGTAGTCTGCAAAATTTCTATCCTCTTGATCTTATGGAGGTATGTTTTATGTGCCAGCATGTAGTCTATCCTGGAGAATGTCCCATGTACATTGGAGAAGAATGTGTATCCAGGTTTCTGGGGATGGAGTGTCCTATATATATCCACTAGGCCTCTTTCTTCCATTTCTCTCCTCAGGTCTAGTATATTCTTGTTGGGTTTCAGTCTGGTTGACCTGTCCAGTGTTGACAAAGCCGTGTTAAGGTCCCCCACAATTATTGTGTTGTTGTTGATATTATTTTTCAGATTTGTCAACAGTTGTATTAAATATTTTGCTGGCCCCTCATTCGGTGCATATATGTTTAGGAGAGTGAATTCTTCCTGCTCTACGTACCCCTTGATTAATATAAAATGTCCGTCTTTGTCCCTTACAACCTTCCTGAGTATAAAGTTTGCATTATCTGATATTAGTATGGCCACTCCAGCTTTTTTATGGGTGTTGTTTGCTTGGATAACTTTTCTCCAGCCTTTTATTTTGAGTCTATGTTTGTTCTGACTATTCAGGTGCGTTTCTTGTAGGCAGCAGAAGGTTGGATTGAGTTTTTTGATCCATTTAGCCACTCTGTGTCTCTTAACTGGTGCATTTAGTCCATTGACGTTGAGAGAAAGAATTGTCCTGGGATTTAACGCCATCTTTATTTCAAAATTTGGTGTGTCTTTTGGGTAGTCTTGTCTTAGATTAGGTCTTTCAGTTTTTCTCTTAAGACTGGTTTTGTGTCTGTGAAGTTTCTGAGCTGTTTTTTGTCTGTGAAACCATGTATTCTTCCATCAAACCGGAAAGTGAGTTTTGCTGGGTATAGTATTCTGGGTGAAGCATTCATTTCATTCAGTCTTGTCACAATATCCCACCACTGCTTTCTGGCATTGAGCGTTTCTGGTGACAGGTCTGCTGTAAATCTCAGGGAAGCTTGCTTGAACATGATTTCCCCTTTTGATCTTGCTGTTTTCAGAATTCTCTATCTGTGGGATTTGTCATTGTGATTAGGATGTGTCTTGGGGTGGTTTTTCTGGGGTCTCTTTTGGTTGGTACTCTTCGGGCATGCAGGATTTGATCACATATATTCTTTAGCTCTGGAAGTTTCTCTTTAATGATGTTCTTGACCATTGATTCTTCCTGGAAATTTTCTTCCTGGGTCTCTGGGACTCCAATGATTCTTAAGTTGTTTCTGTTGATCTTATCATAGACTTCTATTTTCGTTTGTTCCCATTCTTTGACTAATTTTTCCATTGTCTGCTCATTTGCTTTAAGTTTTTTGTCCAATCTCTCCTGCTGTATGGAATTGTTATGTATCTCATCTTCCACAGCACCAAGTCTATTCTCAGCTTCTGATACCCTGTCCCAGAGCTTATCCATTTTGTCATTCACTTCGTTTACTGACTTTTTCAGTCCTGTTAGTTGACATGTTATTTCAGTTTGGAGTTTTGTCATTTCTGCCTTCATATTTTCTTGGTTCTTATTAGTGTTCTGTTCAACTCGATCCATGGTTTCTTGGAGTCTGTTGAGCACCTTCCATATTGCTAGTCTAAAGTCCTTATCTGAGAGGTTGATTAGTTGTTCAGTCATTATCTGGTCCTCAGAATTGTCATCTTCATTCTCTATGTCTGATGCTGGCCTGCGTTGTTTCCCCATTGTCACACTTGTATTGTGGGTTTTTCTATGTGTTGTAGTGGTATTCATTGTCTATATGATGTAGGCAGCACACTCCTCTGGCTCCTCCCTTTCTGGATGGGCTGACTTGCCTCTATGGGAGGGGAGTCCTCCGTGGATGAAGCCTCACACTGGGTCAAATCTTAGGCCCGAGCATGCAACATAGAAGACAGTCCAGAGAGAAATGTTTGCTTCTGTGATATAGCGCCGTTCTTAGTGTGATTTTTCCTTCTTGTTGCAATGGAGTTCTTTCCTTAGAAAGAGTGCACGGCCGCGTAGCGAAGCGGAGGGCCGTGCTCCTCTGAGCCTCTTTTTGCCCCACTCGCAAGAGTTTCACGCAAGAGGACAGTAGACAGACATAGACAGGTCACACTCACAGTCTTTCACAGCTGAGCCCCACTGGGCCGGTGTACTTTCGCGGATTTTCCCCGCCTGGTGTCACACACAGGGAGCCAGCTTTTGCAAAGGTTAGCCGGTTTTTATGCTCTGAAGTCCCTCCCTGAAAATGGCGTCTGGGCGAGCGAGGTTTCTGGAGGCTCTTTTTGCCCCACTCGCAAGAGTTTCACGCAAGAGGACAGTAGACAGACATAGACAGGTCACACTCACAGTCTTTCACAGCTGAGCCCCACTGGGCCGGTGTACTTTTGCGGATTTTCCCCGCCTGGTGTCACACACAGGGAGCCAGCTTTTGCAAAGGTTAGCCGGTTTTTATGCTCTGAAGTCCCTCCCTCTATATAAACTTTTTTATTAAACATTTTTTGGGGGCCAGAGAGATAGCATGGTTGTAGGGCATTTGCCTTGCATGCAGAAGGATGATGGTTCGAATCCCGGCATCTTATATGGTCCCCCGAGCCTACCAGGAGCGATTTCTGAGTGTAGAGCCAGGAGTAACCCCTGAGCACTGCCGGATGTGATGCCCCCTCCCCAATTTTTTTCGGCCATATCTGGCAGCACTCCGGGGTTACTTCTGGCTCTGTACTCAGAAATTATCCCTGGGAGGCATGGGGGACCATATGGGATGCCTGGGGCCGTACTCAGGTCAAGTGTGTGCAAAACAAATGCCCTTCTCCCTGTGTTATTGCTCCAGCCCTTTCTCTCTCTATTTTTTAAACAGACTCTACAACTAGAAATGTTTGAGGTGCTTGGGCCTCTCTGGCAGAATTGGATTCTGCAAGAGCAGGCAGTGCTTGGATCCACCAAAGCTATGCATAATGTTGCTTGGAAGTCATGTGATGTCAGATATTGAACTGAGTCTTGTCCAAAAAAACACTTGTTTTTGAGTTATCACCCTGGTTCCTAAATTTTAATTTTTTTTTTTTGTTTTGTTTTTGGGTCATACCTGGCAGCACTCAGGAGTTACTCCTGGCTCTATGTCAGAAATCGCTCCTGGCAGGCTCAGGGGACCATATGGGATGCCGGGATTCGAACCACCATCCTTCTGCATGTAAGGCAAACGTCTTACCTCCATGCTATCTCTCCGGCCCAAAATTTTAATATTTTAAAATTGACATATTTTGCCATATTAATTGTATCTTATTAATTGGATAAGGATATACTGCATATTGTTTGCCACTGTAGCAGTAATTAACATCATATTTTTATTTTAAATATGGAACACTTCACGAATTTGCATGTCATCCTTGCTCAGGGGCCATGCTAATATTCTCTGTATCGTTCCAATTTTAGTATATGTGCCGTCAAAGCGAGCACATCATCATTATTTTTTATAGTGATTAGAATGCTTAAGTTCTAATCTCCCAACAAGTTTATTATAAGACAAATTTGTAGTTTTTATACTCCCTGTATAGTACATAAGTTTTCCAAGACTTATTTATTATTTCTTGAAAATCTGTGCTCTTACGAAAACATTTTTTCCTGGTTTGGGGAGATATATCAAAGAACTGGAGGGCATATTTTGCATGCACATGGCCCCTTCTTTTGGGATTATTCACGTCCCCTCAAGATCTCAGCAAAGAGCACCAAGACACTGGGTCTTCCATTCAGGGCTGAGAATCACCATAAATGACTCTGACCCCTAAAAATATTGGGAATGGAAAGCACTTTTATACCCAGCACCACTTTCTCACTCCATCCCTTGGTAATTACTGTTTAGTATCTCTCTCTTTCTTTTTTTTAAGATTCTACATATGAGTCTGTCTTTCTTAGATTCCAAATATTAAAATATGAGTGATATTATCTTTGACTGTCTGCCTTATCTCATTTTGCATTATGTAAGCACAAAGTTTATCCATGTTATTACAGGTGAATGGAAGTCCCTCCTCATGGCTAAGTATCTCCTTTCCATATATAGGCATATAAAAATACTTAGGCATACTTTTCATTTATTCATTATTGGGCATATTATTTCCACATGTTGGCTATTATGAATAAATATCTTAATATACATGGGCACACATATATCCTTGATATTCTATTTTTATTTTTATTATCCAGAGATAGGATTTCTAGATCCCATGGTATTTCTATTTTTTTATAGTAATCACCATAATTTACAGCACAATCAACGATAGTACTTCAGGCCTACATTTTGTTACAATGCCACTCATCCCACAAGTGTCCGTTATTCTCCATCATTGTCTCAAGCTTCTTCCACCCCTGAATCCTGACCTCATAATTTCTCCCCATCAGGGTAATCTCAGTACTGTAGACCAGCTCTTTTGTTGTTGTTATTGTTGTTTTTGAGACTATTTTGTTTTCTATGGTGAATAGACAAATTTTTGTTTGTTTGTTTTTTTGTGTTTTGGGTCCCATTCGGCAGCACCCAGGGATTACTCCTGGCTCTATGCTCAGAAATCGCTCCAGGCAGGCTCGGAGGACCATGTGGGATGCCGGGATTTGAACCACCGACTTTCTGCACACAAGGCAAATGCCTTATCTCCATGCTATATCTCCGGCCCTGACTAATTTATATTCTTACAAATAGCATACAAGGTTTCTTTTCCTTGCCACATTCTTGCCAACACTTTATTTCTTGTCTTCTTGATGATAGTCATTCTAACACATGTGAGGAGGTATTTTATTGTGTATTTTAATTTCATTTAATTTTAATTTTCATTTTCCTGATTAGTGAAGTTGAACATTTTTGCATGCACCTCTTGACCATTTAGAAAAATGTCTATTCAGATTCTCTGCACATTTTAAAATTAGTTAAAAAATTTTGTTTGCGGGGCCGGCGAGGTGGCGCTAGAGGTAAGGTGTCTGCCTTGCAAGCGCTAGCCAAGGAAGGACCGCGTTCAATTTCCTGGCGTCCCATATGGTCCCCCCAAGCCAGGGGCAATTTCTGAGCTAAGGATGCTCAGTAACCCCTGAGCATCAAAGGGGTGTGGACCGAAAAACCAAAAAAAAAAAAATAAAGTAAAAAAAAATTTTTTTTTGCAACTCATATTGGATATTAACCTTTAGCCAATATGCTTTACCATTTTTTATCCTATTATGTAGTTTGCTCTTTCATTTGATTAATTGTATCTTGTGCTGTGTGGAAGTTTTTCTTTCATGTTCCATTTATTGATTTTTTTTTTGCTTTTCTTTGTGCTACTGATATTATAGCAAAAAAATTAATTGCTAAGACCAATTGATGAGGATCATTTTCACCTCATTTTCATTCAGGACTTTTATAGTATCAGGTCTAATGGTATATCTTTGCTCCATTTCAAGTCAATTTTTGTAAGTCAATTTTTTCTTCCTGATTCAATTTTGATAGGATATTTCTGAAAATGTATTCAATTTTTTTCTGGAATATCTGACTTGCTGACATATAATTGTCCATAGTATTCTCTTATGATCCTTTGTATTTCTGTATTATCAATTGTACTCTTCTTCTTTCATTTCTAATTTTATATAAGATGTAAGATAGTGATCCCATATTATTGTCCCACGTGTATTTATCCAGTGTTTTCTACACAATTTGTTGCGAAGACAAATGCTTTTTCCATTAATGCTCTCAACTTCCTTTGAAATATCAGTTGAATCATATTTATGGGGGTTATTCTCAGCTTTGTATTTAGTTCCATTGGTATAGTTGTCTTTTTTTTTTTTTGCCAGTACCATGCTATTTTTATCACTGTAACTTTGTTGTATAGTATAAAATGATGAAGTATGATAGCTCTGGCTTTTTTCCATTTTTTTCTCAGGAATAATTTTAAAAGAATTTGTTAAATTCATAGATGTTTGGGGGTAGTATGCATATTTTACCATCTTAATTCCTTTGCTGTATAAAAACAGGATGTCTTTTCGTTCATTTGCATCTTCTTTGAATTCTTTCAGCAATGTCATGATTTTCATTGTATAGATCTTTTACTCCTTTGTTCAATTTATTCCTAGATAATTTACTGGCTTTGAAGCTATTATGAAAAGAATATTTATTTTGATTTAAGATGTCTAATTATTGAAAATGTAAAATACCATAATTTAGGGAATATGATTGCTTATAAAAATGTTAAAAGTTATGATATGCATGTATGAAGTTACTGCACTTCCATGACCACAAAACCCAATAGTCCTCCAGAACTATAATAAATTTCATCTTGACTGTATAGAAATGCAGATAATTTTGTACATTTATTTAGAATCCTATAACTTTACTAAAATAATTCTTCTCAGCGTAATTTTATTCAATCATTGAGATTAATGTAGAAAATAATATCTTGTAGCATATATCAACAACCTTATTTCCTCTCTTCTCATTAGGATTTTTTTTTTTGGTTTTGGTTTTGGGGCTACACCTGGCAGTGCTCAGGGGTTACTCCTGGCTGTCTGCTCAGAAATAGCTCCTGGCAGGCATGGGGGACCATATGGGACACCGGGATTCGAACCAACCACCTTTGGCCCTGGATCGGCTGTTTGCAAGGCAAACGCCCGCTGTGCTATTTCTCCGGACCCCTCATTGGGATTTCTTTTCTCTCTTTGTCTTGCTTAATTGCTGTAACTAGGACATCCAGTACTATATTGAGGAAGAGTGGTATGAGTGGGCATTCTTGCCTTTTTCCTGAAGAGAACAAACTTTTAGTTTTTCTCATAAAGCATAATTTTAGCTGTGGGTTTGTTGCATATGGTTTTTATTATGTTGTGATGTGTTCCTTCCATATCCAACCTGTTGAGAGTTTTTGTGTCATGAAACATTTTGTTTTAATGATTTTTTTCTGAGTCTGTTCTGATGATTATGTGATTTTAGTCTTTTTGTTTGTTTTGGGGCCACACCCAGTGACACTCAGAGGTTACTCCTCAGAAATTGCTCCTGGCTTGGGGAATCATATGGAACTCTGAGAGATTGAACAGTGTCCATCCTAGGTTAGCCGCATGCAAGGCAGATGCCCTACCACTGCACCACTGCTCCAGCCCCATGATTTTAATCTTCTATTCTCTATGCAGTGTGTTAAGTTTGTTGATTTGGAAATATTGAATTATCCTTGCATCTCAGGGAAAATCCCACTTAGTCATGATGTATGTAAATATTGTAATTGTGTTCTTGAATTAGTGCTAACATTTTGTTGAGAATTTTTGCATCAAGTTATTAAGGATATTAATTTGTGGTTTTTAGTTTCCTCTAGTATCATGGGGCTAGAACAATAATACAGTGGGTAAGGCACTTGCCTTGCATATGGCTGACTCTGGTTCATTCCATTGCATTGACTTCGTTTGATCTTGGCATTCATATGATTCCCAATCCCCACAAGAAGTGATCCCTGAATACAGAGCTAGGAGAAAGCCATGAACCTTCTCCCTAGCCCCTCCTACACTGTTTTTATCTAGTTTTGGTATCAGAATTACTCTGAACTTGAAGAATTTTCCTATTTCTTTGGAAGAATTTTTAAAGTATTGGGGTTAATTTTTCTTTAGGTGTTTTATAATATAGAACTCACATAGGTTTCTTTTGTAAAAAATAATTCTTGAAGATACAAATAGAATTTAAAAAAGGGGTGTGGCTTTTTTTTTCTTTGCCTAGGCCAGTGGTAGGCAACCTGCGGCTCGAGAGCCACATGTGGCTCTTTCCACTTTTAATTTGACTCTTCTGTGTGCCGGGCAGCTGCTCCAGGAGTCAGGACTCTGCTCCTAGCCTCTGTCAGTGTGTGCCCCGTGTGGCTCTCTAAATAAATTTCAATTGTGGTTTTGGCGAGATTTGGCTCAGTCGAAAAAAAAGGGTTGCTGACCACTGGCCTAGGCGTAGCAAATGTTGGGGAAGTTAGAAAGACAATACCTCTCTCCTAACAAAAAACAAGGTGTCTCTTGAAGCATCCTGTCTTAAGACCGACTACAGGCTTTGGGCATAGTAGTTGTCCAGCTCAGATTCTTTCCTCATGGACCCAAGAAAAGTTCTACTCAACTGTGGTTATCACAGACAGGCTTCTGTTTTTAGAGACCTTGACTTTTGCACAGATTCTATGTAGGGGCTCCCACATTTTCATAAAGCTTTGGGACATGAATTTCTTTGTTTTACCTCACATTCCTGCATTTTTCTACAATTTGAGAGAGAGAGAGAAATCAATTACAATAGATCAAGAGACCCAAACTGTAACAATCTAAACTTTACATTGGTGGTGGGAATGTTGGACTTGTGAAGGGGGGTGTTCTTTACATGTCTGAAATCATACAACTACAATAATATTTGTAATCAAGGTGTTAAATAAACATAATTAAAAAAAAAAGCACAAACACTGTCCCCAGAGGCATTTTTAAGGTTACACACCATAGCTTAAGTACTGACTGGTCCGTGCTGCTGTTACTTCCTTAGGCTCCAAAATAAAAAAATAAAATGGGTCTGTTGCACTGGTTGGTCAGGGGGTTAAGGGTGGAGGTATGGGGTGTACACTGGGAACTTTGGTAGAAGTAGGTCCCCACTGGTGGTAGGAATGGCTTTAATTTACTATCACCATGCTTAAAATCCAACTATGAAGGACTTGTAATTCACAATGCTCTCAATAAAAAAAAAAAACAAACTTCTTATGGCACATTATTTATCGTCAATAAAAACCTGGAAGTTTAAAAGCACTTTAAAATTATTTTCTTTTGCTCAAGAAATTTGAGGGTTGTAGAATTTTTGAAGAGGTAGAATTTACTGTGAAACTATCTGTTCCCCCCCCAAATTAGGAAGTTTTCAATTATAGATTTAATTCCTATACTTACTTCAAATTTTCTGTTAATTCAGATTTTATGTTCCTTCCTGATTAAATTTTGATAGGATATTTCTGAAAATTTATCCAATTTTTTCTAGCCTATCTGACTCGCTGTCATATAATTGTCCGTAGTATTCTCTTATGATCCTTTGTATTTCTGTATTATCAATTGCACTGCCTTTTCTTTTATTTCTAATTTTATTTGAATCTATTAACTCTTTTTTTAAATATAGATATAGATTTTTCAATATTATTTTTCTCTGACCAATCAACTTACTAACTTTTGCTGATTCCTTTTAGTGATTTTTGAGGGCTGTTGCCTCTATTTCATTTATTTATTTCCACTTTGACCTTTATTATTATCCCTTGCTTTTGCCTTTAATAATTGATACACAGTTTGTTAATATATTTAAGACATTTATAATTTCATTTAAAGTAATAAATTATTATAAATATATACTATAACATAATTAAATTATATTACATTATATAATATATAATACACAATATTTTATATAAAATATAATATAATATAATTATGTAATTATTATTATTATGGATTTGGGGGCACACCTGGCAGTGTTCAGGGCTTCATCCTAGTGTTGCATTCAAGTGTAACACCTAGCTGGGCTCAGGGGACCATATTGGTGCTAGGGATCAAACCTAGGTTGATCTCTTGCAAGACAAGATCTATTGCTGAGGAACTATCTTCCTGATTTCTTAAATATTTGTTACAGATTTTTCTTTCAAAACTGTTTTGCAATATTTTAATCATCCCATGAATTTGGTATTTCCATTTTAATAAAAATGCTTTGAGATACTTTCTTATTGCACTTTGATTCTGTTTTTTGACAAGTTGATTATTTAGAGATGTGTTGCTTAGTTTCCACATACTTGTAGATTTTTCCAGAATTCTGCTGTGATTAGAAAAGATAACAATATGAATTTCAATTTGTTAAAATTTGTTTTCTACTCTCTGATAGCATTTTTCTGGTAATGTTCTGCACCCACTGGAGATGAATCTATATTCTGCGATTGTTGATGGGAGACTCTGTAGTAAGTTCATTTACTTAAATTCTATTTCAATTCTATTATTTTCTTTAAATAGTCTCCTATTGAAGGATGTTTATGTCCAGTGGAATATTTTTTTCTGCTAATAATAATACTTCTGGGGCCAGAGAGATAGCACAGCTGATGGGGCATTTACCTTCCATTCAACTGACCCAGATCAGGTTCCATCCCCAGCATCCTCTATGGTCACTTGAGCCTGCCAAGAGCAATTTCTGAGCACAGAGCCAGAAGTAATCCCTGACTGTCACTGAGTGTGGCTTTAAAAACAAACAAAAATAATAATACTACATTTATAATAATATAATATAATAATAATCCTACATGTGAATGTCCTGTTTGCAGGTAATTTTGTGTGTTCCTGAATATATATGAAGATAGAGACTAAAGTAGCATTGCTGCCTAAATAATGTGCTCACCTTTTATTGGGAAGGATGACATCAAATTGTCTTTTGGAGAGGTGATATCACTTGACATGCCTACCAGCAGTGTTTGCTGCATAGAGTTGCCAATGGAAGACCTTGCCAGGGAGTTCATCAGACAACTAAGTTCACTCACCCCACCCCAAACTAACTCATATAAGAATCCTGTGAACCCTGTACAACCCAAGAAGTCCTATAGTTCCATCCATATAGACCTGTCAACAGGTGGATTCATCTTTTCTCTACTTTCCACAAAAATTCCATAGAAAGTTCTTTGTTTTTTTTTGTTTGTTTGTTTTTGGACCATATATTGCAGTACTCCTGGCTCTGCACTCAGTAATCACTCTTGGAGGGTTGGGGGACCAAATGGGATGCCTAGAATTGAACCTAAGTCAACTTCTTGCAAGGGAAGCTGTACTATTGCTGTACTATTGTTCTGGCCTGATTCAATTTCTTAAATATTCATTTTTTTCTGAGCACTTTAATGTTCCATTGTTTGCATTCATATATTTTTTTTCTAACTGGAAGTTATGTTAGAAAAGGTTTTGGTGAATAAAATCTTTTGTTTATTTTTATTTACTCTTATTTGATTGATTATTTCAAGAAAATGCATCACATAGTTGGCATTGTTTATCATATTTCCAGACAGTACAGGTTAAAGTGATTGCTTTACATGTGGCTAACCTGGGTTAGAACCATGGCATGGTCCTCTACCACAGATGGTGCCCCAACATTGCCAGGAGTGATCTCTGAGCATAAAGCATAAAAGCCACCAGGTGTGGCCTTCCAAATGTAAACAAATAAACAGTACATTTAAATAAAGAAACTTCTAAAAGGAGCAGCAAGAAATTCTACCATGAGGCCTTTTATTTTTTTTTTAAGAAATTATTGTTTGATACTATAGAAGCAGAAGTTTATTATTGTGTTTTCTCAGCCCTGGATCAATATTAGACTGTAAAGTTTTGCCTTCTCTCTTTTGCTCTTTTAGAGATTTATTTTATTGAATATTCTATTATTATAGTTAGCGCCATGTCATCTCTGATTTATTCCTTTTTTGAGGGGAATCACAAGTTTAAACATATTTCAAAATAAGATTGTTAACACATTCAGCATCTCTTTCATTTTTTTTTTTTGGATCACACCTAGCAATGCTCAGGACTCTGCCCTGAGGGATTCATGCCTGTTGTGGCTGAGAGGACCATCTTGTGTTCTAGGAATCAAACCCATGTCAGCTGAGTGCAAGACAAGATCCTCTACTGGCTGTACTATTTCTCCTGCCCCTCAGCATCTCTCTTTAAAGTATTATGTGCATCAACTCTCATAACAATTGCAAACAAGAATTGGAACTCAAAGATATCACTTAAAATAGGATAAAGAGCTGTGATATATAGCATATAAAAAGATACATATCGCGTATAAAAGAAATGTGATATGTTTATAAACAGACATACACTGAAATACACTTAGTAACAAGAAAAATTGGTAAAATCTTTTCTTTTGCAACAACACGGATGGAAGTGGAGAGAATGACATTGAGAAAAACAGGTCAGGAGAAAGACAAATATGAGATACTTCAACTCATAGATAAAGAAACAAAACAGGAGAAGAGATCATGTGAATAAGAAGGGACTTTTAGACTCTGATAATAGAAATGAGGTTACAGACTGGGAGAAATGGAATAAAAGAACCAGGGGGCTGCCTTGGTCAAATAGGAACTCTTTGGCTGTGGTCATGGTACTTTTATCATCAAATGCCTATAACATATAAAAAGTTCTATATTTATATACTAATGGTACCTGGGGCCAAAAAGATAAGATAGTGAGTAGGCTGCTTGCCTCACTTAACTTTCTTATAAAAATGATGAGGCTGGAGAGGTGGCGCTAGAGGTAAGGCGTTTGCCTTGCAAGCGCTAGCCTAGGATGGATTGAACTGCAGTTCCATTCCCCGGGGTCCCATATGGTCTCCCAAACCAGGGGCGATTTCTGAGAGCATAGCCAGGAGTAACCTCTAAATGTCAAATGGTGTGGCCAAAACAAAACAAAACAAAACAAAACAAAAAAAGAGCTGATCCTATTTTGATTCCCCACATCCCATATAATCTCGTGAAGCTTCCCAGAGTGATTTCTGAATGTACAGCCAAGAGTGACCCCTGAGCAGTACCACTGCATGTTGGTTCTGAACCTAAGTTTTCATAATGTTCCTTCTTATTTTGATAGTTATTGTTTTGGATGAATTAAAGGAGGACACATTCTGACCAGAATAAGGCTAGTTCTTGATGGGTGTCAAGATGTACCTTGAAACACATTTGCTTAAAGGTTAGTACAGGGCTTTGTATAAAATGTAGGCAGTTTCCTATAAAAAAAATAAAATTCTGGGAATTAAACTGAGGAGTCCTTGTAAAGAGCACCACACATTTTAATACCATTTTTGTGTGGAAGAAGAAATTCCATTAAAACAATTAGAAGAGGGATATGTTCAATTTCCCTTTCATTAATTATGGTAATTTTCCTCTTGCCCATTCTTGGAACAATTTTAAGTGCCCTCTTTTTGTCAGACTCACTTGAATTTTGCAAACCTACAATTTGGGGACACTAGTTACTTACATTATTATCAGCAAACATATATTAGCATAATATGCAGTGTGTTGAAATCAATTTCTGTCCTTCATGCTCCACATGATAACATTGTTAGAGGAGCTTGGTAGCCCCAAGAAAGATTTATGCCCTCACTGTGTGTATTAATCATGGGTCAAAAATCCCATTGGATGCCTGAATGTGGTGGAGGTGGTATCACAATAAATACTTTAAAATGTGTTTTTTGTTTGTTTGTTTTGGGGCCATACCTGGTGGTGTTCAGGGGTTACTCTTGGCTCTTCACTCAGAAATCACTCCTGGCAGGCTCAGGGGATCACTCTTGGCTCAGGCTCAGATGGGATGCCACATGCAAAGTGAACACCTTACCTGCTGTGCTATCTCTCCAGGCTCTAAAATTGTTTTATAATCACTGTCTTATGATGATTTGTTATCAACAAATGTTTGTTTTGTTTTTCTATTCTATGCACCAATATTCCCAGGGTTAAGTAAAAATGTATTGGGTGGAGAATTTAGAGAGATAATACAGCGGGGAGGATGCTTACATATGGCTGACCTGGTTGAATGGCCAGCTTCCCTTATTATTCCCTGGCCCCCACCAGAAGTGACCCTTAAGGGTAGAGCCAGCAGTAAGCCTGAACATCGCTGGGTATGGCCCTCAAACAACAACAACAAAAAATAAACAAAACAAAATTTATTGGGTAGAAAGAGATCACAGGTTGCAAAAATGTAAGCAGCTCTGGCTTATGCTGTACTGTTCTCATTATCTCTGCTATGTTGGCCTTGACATGTTTAGCCCGAGGCCCTGGCCTATGCCAAGTTTCTGAGTATTGCTGTTAATATACCTACATGTTATTTAACCGAGACAAGTAAACTGGTAGGGTAGTGGATAAAGAGTAGCGGAGAGTGAAGCAAAGACGGAGGAAAAGTCAACTCAAAGAATGCTTGATTTTTGGACCAGAGTGATAGTACGGATGGTAGGCCATTTTCCTTGAAAGAGACTGAACTTTGTTTTCTCCCTGGCACTCCATATGGTTCCTTGTACCCTCTAGGAATACTTCCTGAGTATAGAGCCAGGTGTAAGTTCTGAGAGTCACTGGGTGTGGCCCCAAATGGAAAGAAACTATTTGATCTAATCATTTCTTAGCCCACTGGAGACTCTCTCTAGGACACCTTTGAACAGTCTTTTGTCTTATTTGGTTTTGTTCTTGGGTCACACCCAAGAACATGGTGATGCTCAGGGATTACTCCTGATTCTGTGTTCAGGATCACTCCTTGGATCACTCAGGATCACTCGTGCTAGAACAGGTGTTTTCGATGCAGATCTACAGGTATATAAAGGTTGAAAACTACTGCTGTAGAATGTTCTTTGAGTTCATCCGTGAGAGGAGGAGAAGGAAATTATTTGTATTTTGTCTGAAATCCTTTATTTGAGAATCATCCTGAATGTCTTTTTTTCTTTCCATTGCAGCTGGTCTCCACAGGCATCCCAGGTAAGTGGAAAATGCAGGAAAGTTAGTAAGACAAAGACCGGAGCCTCCTCCACAGTCTGTAGCTGAGGATACCTGACTGTCACTGCATAGGCAAAACAGAAAAGTTCATTAAAGTTTTTTTTTTTTTTTAAATAGGCTGTAAGGACTCCCTCACAACTAGGCACCAAAACGTCAGTTATTTAATGGGTGCACAGGGTAAAGGTGTTGGGCCACACCTAATGTTGTGCCAGGAGCTAATCTGGTTCAGTCTTTAGGAGGGATCCTTGGCAGTGCTCAAGGGATCATAGATGGTACTGAGGATTCAACCTGGGTTGGTGGGATACAAGGCAAGTGCCTTAATCACTGTAATATCTCTCTGCTCTGGAAGTCAGTTTTCACATAGTTTTAGTCTTCTGGCTTCACTTTTCCGTGCTCTTGGGATTGAATTTGAGGATGATGTGATTGTGGCATTTTAAGATGATCATAACAAGGTAGTGCATGACTGTAAACTTGTCCCTGATGTCCGATCTCTCACCAACCTTGGGCTGCATTTACAACATCTCATTGGAATCTTTACAGGGGACAGAACATCCAACCATTTCCTGCAACCTGTGTACAATTCGGTATATCTTTAAGCTTCTATAAACACCATAGAGAATTTCTTGTAAATTATTTTTTATTAAATAACTGTGAGATACAGAGTTCCAAAGTTGTTGATAGTTGAGTTCCATGTTCCAACACCCTTCCCTTCACTAGTGTTTATTTTCCTCCACCAATTTCTTTAGATATCCCTCTATCCCCCAAAATAAGAGTTTTGACTATGAAAGACACTTTTCTTCTCTCTCTTTTTCTTTACCTCTCTTTCTTTTTTCTTTGTACATATTGGATATGTGTCAAGATCAGTCCAGGCTCTAATATAGGATCTACTGTCTATAGAAATCCATGATGTGATATTTAATATTTTAAATAAAGTAAATTAAAATTATTAATTTTTAAATACTTATTATTTATTTTTATGTCTTCTTTTGGGGGGGGTCACACCTGGAAGCACTCAGTGGTTACTCCTGGCTCTATGCTCAGAAATCACCCCTGGCAGGTACAGAGGACCATATGGGATGCCAGGATTCGAACCATCGACCTTCTGCATTAAAGGCAAATGCCTTACCTCCATGCTATTTCTCCGGCTATTTATTTTTTAAATAAAGTGAATTAAATTCAAAAAATCCTTTTTGTTTGCCTTTGGAGATCCAATTTAAGTCATATGTGAGGAGGAACATGGGTTAAAGATCTTACAGAGAGAATAGACTTGACAACTCAGGGTGGAGAAGGAGGAAATGGTCCTAACTGTGTCCTTCAGAGAGAGCAGCTGCTAGTTGCCAGGAGGGGTGGCCTGGCACACCTGCTCAGTAACATGGGCCCTGGGCATCGAATTTCCACTCAGGGGTGGCACCTTTTCATCCCTAGGCACCGACTTTCTGCCTTTGTTCTGAGTTACAATCTCAGCCTCTTGGTCTTCACGGGTTTGTCAACACAGGGAACATGATATGTTTTATATAGCTCCCAACAATATACCTACATGATACCTATGTGACCAGTCAGACCTAATGTTCAGAGAAGGCTCCAGAGCCTTAGTGATTTACCTGTGTCCTAGGAGGGGTACAACTAGACCCGAATGACTGAGCCTTTGAGCACAGACCAGTCAGTGACATTAGAGAGACTGTAACTCCCTTTTCTGATCTTCTATGATGCCTTTTAAATTTGTTGTTTTGGGGCCACATCTAGAAGTTCTCAGAGATGCTCCTGGTTCTATGCTCAGGGATCATTCCTATTCAGGGGAGGGGGATCCTACATGGTGCTTTGAATATGCTTTAACCTTGTCCTGTGTCTCTGGCCCTCCCTTGCTAGTTTAATCAAACCCCATTTTTATGATTCCTAATTGTTTTGTGGGTTCACCTTGTTTCCTCAACTAGATGATGAGAAATTTAAAAGTCTCAGGCTCAAACTTTCCTTGAGTCATTAGAATGATCATATAGACTAAGAGCAGGACACTCGAGAATTTCTGGGTATTTCGCTTATACTCTTACTCAGTTAGCTTAGGTGTCCTATTCATGTAAGGGAAGACCCCAGAGATGTTTTGAAGAACATGTCAACATGTTTTGTTTTTGATAGATGAGCAGTTATGTGAGGTTGCTCTGGCATTGAAATGAAAGCCTGTTGTAAGTTGTCATGTGGCTTAAAAAGTGCCCATGGGTTTCTTATCCCTTTCCTCCTTCTGGGGTTGCAGATAGGAAATGAAGGTCATTTTCACAGCTGGAGAGCTGGATTTATCAACCTCAGCATTAGCGCCACTCTAGACGGGATCATCTTTGGTATAGATGGAGTGACAGCTTTCCTGTGATTATAGGACTTTTAGCACTTTCTTAGCCTCCTCCCACTAGATGCCAGGATCAAACCTGCTCCTTTCCAATAGAATCAATCAAGAAAAGTTTCCAAACATGGTCCTAGTGGGAAGGGTGGTGGGAGTGGTAGTATGTTTTCTGCACTGAGGACCATTGCTCCAAGAACCCAAAGAGGTAGGATGGAGTTGTTTGTTGGAGCAATAGCACAGTGGGTAGGGCATTTGTCTTGCATGTGCCTGACCTGGGTTTGATCTCAGCATCCCATATGGTCCCCTGAGCCTGCCAGGAGCTATTTCTGAGCACAGAACCAAGAGTAAACCCTGAATATATCCCAAAATTCCCCAAAAAATAAATAAAAAAAGAATGTCTTAAGGTTTGGGGGGACTTTTGCATTCTCTTTTCCTAGAAAACCCTCTAAATCCTGAATTCTGCATTGGCCTCCCTGCATCTCCAGAAACAGTCTATCCAGAGAAAGACTCCAGAGTCACTTAACTTGGGAGCAAACTCCATTTTGGTCAGTTGTTAACTAAGAAGGTTCAACAAGTCTAATCCGTGCTCCTTTCCCTGGGGAATGGAGTTAGTATAGACACAAGATCATGTAAAAGAATCCATGCAGGGTGCATGTTGCAATGGCTAGCACTTTGCAAATACTCAGTAAATGCCAGATACATACTCTCTCACTCTATCTCTCACAAACACACACACACACACAAACTCTGCTAGAAATGTTGGGTATTTCTAGCAGAAAATACAGTCATGGTCTTTGTTTGTTTTTTAAAGATTTAAAGAGCTCCTTTCTGGTAAGGCATCACCACAACAATAATACATGGATTAAAGGAATTAACTGGCTTTTGAAAAAGGAGGAGAGGCAACATATTATAATTCAGCATTCGTATGCAATTTTCCTGCTCGGCAGAGGAGCCAGGTAAAAGCATTTACTGAGTCTAGGCATTAATGGCATCATTCCTAATCCTGCCAACAGCAGCGGTGGATGGGGATCATTCTCCTTAATTACCAGAAGGAAAAGAACGTTCTGAAAGGTTAAGTGATTTTCTCAAGAACAAGAGAAAACTAAGGTGTTAATTCAGAATTCTAGCCCAGATTTGACCACATTCAAGTCCTTCTGCACAGCCACATTATAATAGAAAGTGGACAGATGGAAGTTAAACTCAAAGGAAGGAAAGTTTAGAGAGGAGACATTTACGGGGTTGGAGAGATAGCATGGAGGTAAGGTGTTTGCCTTGCATGCAGAAGGTCAGTGGTTCGAATCCCAGCATCCCATATGGTCCCCAGACCTGCCAGGAGCAATTTCTGAGTGTAGAGCCAAGAGAAATCCCTGAGCGCTGCTGGGTGTGACCCCAAGCCCCAAAATAAATAAATAAATAAATAAATAAATAAATAAATAAATAAATAAATAAATAAATAGAAGGCATTTGACTAGAGAGAAATCATTGACATTCCTTCTTGGGTAGGAACATGGGACTTGGCTGGTCTTGCCTTAATTTCTCTTTTTTGGGGGGGGTGTTGGGCCACACCTGATGGTGCTCGGGGGTTACTCCTGACTATATGCTCAGATATTGCTCCTGGCTCAAGGGACCATATGGGACACCAGGGATCGAACTCAGGTTCATCCTGAATTAGCCATGTGCAAAGGCAAAGGCAAAGGCCCTATTATTATGCTATCACTCTGGCCCCTTGCCTTAATTTCTTAAAAAAAAAATATAGAGAGAGAAATCAGGGAGAGAGATAAAGTAGATTACAACTATTGGGCCAGAAGGTGGGGTGTAGTTGGAGTGGTGGAGCACATGTCTTACATATGTGCAACTTTGGGTTCTTTCCCCAGCAGCACTTATTCCTGGAGCATAGCTGGGTGGGAACCCGAAGGTCAGCAGTAGTAGCAACACAGTTCGCAATGGAAGTGTATGGAAGGAAGTGAGTGGTGCAAAGCTAGTCCCATGAAACTGCCTCCTTGAGTTTCTTGGGCTGTGCTGTCCTTGAGAAAGGAGCAGTGAGGCCACATTCTAGCAGCAGAAGAAGGGAAGAACCCAAGAAGAGAGAAGGGACTTTGAATTATCCTTTTTTGGGCCACACCGATGATGCTTGGGGTTACTGCTGGCAGTGTGGTCAGAAGTTGCTCCTGGCTTGGGGGACCATATGGGACGCCGGGGGATTGAAAACTGGTCCATCCTAGGTTAGCTGTGTGCAAGGCAAACACCCTACCGCTTGTGCCACTGCTCTGGCCCTGGTTTGAATGATCTTGGCTGAGAAAACATACAAGCTTAGAAAGCAAAGTTGCATGGCAATATAGGCACTGAGCTCTTTGATCTCTCTGATTAAGGGCTTTTTAGTGGGAGGCTCTCCTTAATCCACAGAAAGGTAAGCTCTGTGGGTGCTGGGAAAGCGGGGACAAGAATAACTTCAGCTGCTGAGAAGAAAACAGCGATCTCAGACTTCAAGCCTTTTGAATGGAAAATCCAGCCTTGGAAAGCAAGCAGCCATTGATAAAGTCGGGCTCAGTCTTGTCTCACTGGCCAGGAACACAATGGTTTCCAGGCTGGGGGTGGGGAGAGGCAGCAACCGAGTCTGCTTGGACCATATTCCTCTTTTCAAAGACTTCTGGGCCAGCTGGAGGCTTTACAAGGGCCCCCACTCAGGCCAGCCAGCAGGGAGTTGGAGTAATCTAATTTTAATTATGTGACAAAAGCATGAAGAAGCATTTAAAGGTCTGTCAGAGGGGAAAAATGGCTCGGGTCTGCCAGGATTCCTTAGATGGTAATAAAGAAACCCACTGGCAAAACATGGGGGTTTGGTACTTAAAAAGAACCCACAAAACTTGCAGAATCACCAGATTGCACATTATCGAGTAGAGATTGGCTGGAAGAAGCATCCACTAGGGCTCAGAGCAAGACAAAGGCCTCTGCTAGAGCCAGAGGGGCTCAGCTTCATGCCAGGACTTAACAGTCACAGGGTTGAAAGTCTTTTACAAACAAGGTGAGTGTTCTCCATCTCTCTGAGACCAAGCAAGAGGACAGTGTGTGTGTGTGTGTGTGTGTGTGTGTGTGTGTGTGTGTGTGTGTGTGTGTGTGTGTGTGTGTGTGTGTGTGTAGAAGCCAAAAGAAACAGTTCACAAAGCTCTTTCCATCCAATTGGGGCTTTTAAACACCATCTCATTGGGTCCTAGAAATGTTCCTAGGGTTCGAAATGATAGCACAGCGGTAGGGTGTTTGCCTTGCATGAACCCAACATAGGATGGACCTGGTTCGAATCCTGGCATCCCATATGATCCCCCGAGCCTGCCAGGAGCGATTTCTGAGCACAGAGCCAGCCAGAAATAACCCCTGAGAGCTGCCGAGTGTGGCCCAAAAACAAACAAAAAAGAAATGTTGAAATGTTCCTAATTTTAAGTCAAAACAGGGTTGCTATCTAGTACCCATGAGAAATAATATCCTCTTGTCTGAATTCTAGTTCTGTAGCCCTACACAACAGCTCTGAATTGACTGTCAAAATGTCAGCAGCTGGCTTCAAGGAGGGGAAAATGTAAGGTGCTCCCCAGACTTGAGGGCTGTGAGCCAATCTTTTCCCAAGGATTCTTGTGAGCACTGATTTTGTGAATAGCCCTGGGTATTATATGGAAATCTCTGGTTATTTCCATGTACATGAAATGGTGTGGTTTGTTACTAAAAACCAACAGGAAACTTTTTCTTCCTATTCTCATGTGACTATAAAGGATTTTGATGTGAAGCTTTGCCTGCTACAGACTACACATTAGATGCCATTTGGACTTAGGGATTTAGCCCAGTGGTAGTGGTAGAGTATGCTCTGCATATATATGGCTCCTGGTTGTGGTCTCTGATTCCAAATACAAATGAAATATTAAATGTAAACAAAAAAGACTATGTTTCATTCTTTCCTATAATACTGAAAAATTGGCTGTTGAAATAGAGATAACAGGATCACTTATTTGCTTTTCTTTTTAATTTTCTTTTATGGTTCTTCCTTTCTCCTTTCCTCCCACCATTCCTCCCTTCCTCCCCCCTTCCTTCCTCCCATCCTTCCTCTCTCTTGCCTTCCTCCCTTCCTTCCTTTCTTACATCCGTTCTCCCTCCCTCCTCCCTCCCTCCCTCCTCCCTCCCTCCCTCCCTCCCTCCCTCTGTTCCTTCCTCCCTCCGTTCCTCCCTCCCTCCCTCCCTCCCTCCCTCCCTCCCTTCCTCCCTCCCTCCCTTCCTTCCTTCCTTCCTTCCTTCCTTCCTTCCTTCCTTCCTTCCTTCCTTCCTTCCTTCCTTCCTTCCTTCCTTCCTTCCTTCCTTCCTTCCTTCCTTCTTCCTTCCCACAAGCGCTCTGCTCAAGGCATATTCCTGGCTCTGTTCTCAAGAGCTACTTCAGGAGTGCTTTGTGGTGCCATATGTGGTACCAACGATGAAACCAGAGCTGCTGCATGCAAGGCAAGTGCCTTACTCCTTTCTGTACTATCTCTATGACCCTATATCTTTATTTTTTATGTTCCCAACACCCCAGCAAGGACTGTTCAGGAAGCCAGGTGGCCCCACTGGTGATTTTCAGCTGAATGTGTTTGTGGATCAATGCTGCTCTAGCCCTATATTGGGGTATCCAGACCAAGCTGACTGAGCTGGGGACCTACAGGGTAGGAGGTCTGTGAGGTGCTGGGGGTTGAGTCAGTGTCATATAGGATAGATGAGCAGAATATTTTTCATACTTCTATCTCCATTTTGCATGAAAATTAGTCTATCCTGGGCATAGGAACACAGCAGCATAATATCACTTGCTATTTGAGTCCTGTTTCTCTGAGTAGTTTTGGAACTCTCTGTATTACTGTTCTCTTGTGGCGCTTAGAAATCAGACCCAAGGAGCCAGATTCTCTCAGAAGGAAAAAGGGCTGGGAATTTGCACTGGCACTGGCAGAGAATTCTGATACCCTCCAAGGTTGAGAGACACTGGGTTAGGATAATGACTTTTGGATGACCTTGGATTCAAGGTGATTCAGTTAGGAAACACTGTAAAATCTCACATCTGGATCCCCCCTTCCCCAATATTAACATCAAAGTATATGATACACCTGAGTACTGGGATATTTCAGCACTTTCTTGACCATTCCAAGTTGCAGTTCAGGCAGAGAACTTCGAAACAGGAGGATAAAATAAAAAGAATTGGCAATATTTGAACTGCAAAGGCATTTGTTGGCACCAGTTATGAAGGGAAGAGGGTCAGAGGGATGGGGAAGGAAAGCTTTGTGTATAGGTCATGGTCTTCTGCGAGGAAATATAATGTTAAAGAACAACAGGGTCTTCTCATGAGTCTATGTGACAAAAAACTCAGTTACTAACAAGGAGTGTCCACGGGGAAAAGATGAAAGAAAAGCTATTACTATAAATCTGAAGTAATGGAAAATAAAGGTAGCAAGGCACAAATGGAATTTTTCTCTTTAGCTGTGAACAGAAAATAAAAATGTTTCTCTGCTGAGAGGAATTCGAGTTTTCATTACCTTGTCAAGATTATTTCTACCCCCCATTTCCAACTTTTTATTTCTCCTGATTTCAGAGATGTGCCTGAGCCAAGACTTCCCCTGTGGATCTCAGGCCTGAGTAGTCTAATGACTTACTAAAAAAGTGGCTCTGTGGCAGTTCCAGGCAAAATGTTCCAGTGCCCCAAACACTGGTGTCCAGGAAGACAGATATGATGGGTCCCAAGTCTCCATAACTTTACCCCTTTCCCTCCTGCTGAAAAAAATTGTCTTGAGCACTTAGCTTCTGCCTTTTCCTCTATCTGCCAGTAATCCAATGGGCAGAGGATGTCAGCAAGTGGAATCGGTGAGAGATGCCAGGAAAACGCATGGGCCCATTTGCTGAGAGACCTTTTGTCTCCACTAGCTTTGACACTGAGCACTAGAGAGGAGAGATAAGGCTCCTACGTGTGATGAAAGCAATCTCTCACCACAGTCTGAAGGAATCCAAGGTGGCATCATTTTTTTACATGCCTGCTCTGAGACTATACCCAGATATATACTACATAGATTTGAATCTAGACTTCGAAACTGGAGTGCATTCCAGCGGTGTTCTGGAGAATATAAAGATACCCTCCAACTCTGAGAGACACTATGGTTGGATAATGGTTTTTGACCTTGAATTCATGGTGATTCAGTTAGGAAACACTGCAAAATCTCACATCTGGACTTCCTCTCCCCCAGAATATTGATATTAAATTATAAGATATATGTGGGCACTGAGATTTTTTTAGCACTTTCTGGTCATTCAAAGTTGCAATAAAATATCTAACATTATATTCCCTTGTAAACTAAGAAAGTACAAGGTCCTGGGGCCTTGTATTTTTACCCCATATATCTTTATTTATATATAATAGTTACATATATACATACACATACATATGTATATATATATATATACTTATACAAATATTAGTTACTTAAAATACTAACTATATTTTGCTTCTGAAAATTCTTACAATTCAGGCAAGATTTAGTATCTATACCATTATTATCTGCTAGGACAGTTTCCTGAGACTGGGCAATTTCTTTCCACATAGCTCAGTAGAATAACTGTCCATCTAGTGCTGGACCTTGGGCTTCCTCACAACATGGCACCAGTGTGAGTTTAGCAAAAGGCAGAGAGTAGAAGCTCTCAAACTAACAGCATCTCTCCCTTCATGATCTGTAGTTAAATCAAAGATTTTTTTTAGAATCAAGAGAGGGGACACAGAATCCCCCCAAATACTCCTAAAAACAGTAAACGAATATGGTAAGGTAGGAGGTTGTAAAATCAGTACACAAAGCTGTGTGGCATTCCTGTATACAAATGATGAATTACAAGAATTTTTTTTTAAAAAAAGACTATTTCCCTTTGGGATTGTAGAGATAGTACACTTGTCTTGAATGCAATCAGTCTGGGTTTGCTCGTTGGCATCCCATCTGCTCCCTTGAGCTCCATTAGTAGTGATCCATAGTTTCAGAGTCAGGAGTATGCCCTGAGCATTGTTACATGTTCCTCGCAAAATCAACTTAAAAAAAAAAAGGCTACTCCATTCAAAATAGTGTTTCCCAAACATAAAATACCAAGGAATCAACTTAACAAGGAAAGTAAAAGATTTATACAGTGAAAATTATAAATCACTGTTAAGAGAAACAGAAGACGCCATGAAATGGACTTTCTGTTCATGAATTGGAAGAATAAATACTGTTAAAATAACTGTCCTATCCACAAAGTACTATACATATCCAATGAATACCTAATATATTTCAATGAGATTTTTCAAAGATATGGAACAAACTCCATAAAGATATAAAGCTTTATGGCCCAACTAAAATTTGCACCATAAAGCTCCCCAAATAGGCAACGCAACCCTAAGGGGAGAAAAAAAGATGGCAGGCATTGCATTTTCAAACTTTGAACTAGGCTAAAAAAATGTAATAATAAAAATAGCATGACAATGGAATAAAGTGAGACCTTCAGACCAAAAGTAAAGAACTGACAGTCTTGATTTAAGCCCCCAAATGGATGGGCAGTTAATCTATGACAAACTAATTGAATATAAAAATCTCTTCAACAGGGCCCGGAGAGATAGCACAGCAGTGCTAGCCTTGCAAGCAGTCGATCCAGGACCTAAGGTGGTTGGTTTGAATCCCGGTGTCCCATATGGTCCCCTGTGCCTGCCAGGAGCTATTTCTGAGCAGACAGCCAGGAGTAACCCCTGAGCACCGCCGGGTGTGGCCCAAAAACAAACAAACAAAAAAATCTCTTCAACAAATGGTGTTGAAAATACTGGATTACTACATGTAAAAAAGATGGACACTATATCTACAACATTCACAAAAGTAAAATCAAAAAGTAAACTAAAAGTAGATTGAAGGCCTCAAGATTATACTAAAATCCACAAAATACATCAAAGAAACACCAGCAGAACTCCCCAAAAAATTGACCTCAAATGAGCCTTTAATGAGATGACCAAAAACCAAAAACACCAATAATAAATACATGCTACTACAACAAATTAAAAAGCTTCTGCACAAAGAAACTCAAGTTTCAATAAAAAGACATTCTATTAAATGAGAGAATATTTGTATATAATACATCAAGTAAAGGTTGATAGCCAAGTTCTATAAGCACTCACGAAACTTATCAGCAAAATAGCCAATGATCCCATTCACAAATGTGACAAAAGATGAACAGATATTTTTCCACATAAGATATATAGTTGGGGTCCGGGCGGTGGCGCTAGAGGTAAGGTGTCTGCCTTGCCAGCGCTAGCCTAGGACGGACCGCGGTTCAATCCCCTGGTGTCCCATATGGTCCCCCAAGCCAGGAGCGACTTCTGAGCGCATAGCCAGGAGTAACCCCTGAGCGTCAACAGGTGTGGCTCAAAAACAAAAACAAAACAAAACAAACAAACAAACAAAAAAAAGATATATAGTTGGAAAACAGGCATATAAAAATGCTCATTGTCACTTCTGATTAGGAAAATGAAAATCAGAACAACAATGAGATATCATCTCACAAACATGAGATTGGCATTTATCAAGAAGCCTGTAAACAACCATTGTTGATGGGGTTTTCATGAGAGAGAACCCTCCTCCATTATTGGTGGGAATGTAATTTGGTTCAGCCTCTTTGGGAAGTATTATGGGGAATCTCTTCAAAAAATAGTAATAGAACTACCAGTAGACACAATGATACAACTTTTTGGCCATCTATTTACAACACACACACACACACACACACACACACACTTTGAAAGGATATATATACCCATATTGCCCCTCTTTGTAGAATGTTGAAGATACAAATGTCCAACTAAAGATGAATGGATTAGGAAGCTATGGTATGTATACACAATAGAATACTATGTGACTCTAAGAAAGAACAGTATCATGTCATTTGCAGCAACATGGATAAAACCAAAGGATATCATGCTGTGTGAGGTCAGTCAGAAGAAAAGGGATTGATACAGAATGATCTTTCTCTTATGTGGGACTTAAAGATAAGCAGCAAGACAATAACAAAAGCAACACAATGGGAGAACTGATATACACCATTGAATTGGGGGAGTGGTTGAGAGGTCAGGTCATTGGGGTCCTTGGGGGACAGAGGTGGGTACACTGGTGATGGGTGTGGTGTTGGAATCGCACATGAGAAATCATTATCGCCAATACTGTAAGCCACAAGTTCTCATTCAATAACCACATATATTTTTTAAAGATTAGAGGAAATAAGAAGCCCAATTCTTGGTGGCAGATGTGTCAATCATTTATAATGATTGTGATAGATAATTGTGTACCCTCAACCCTCCTTTACTGCTATTTGTTTTTTAGAATTATCCTCTTCCTGGAGGTTAGTATTCAGTCCAATTCTATAAGCAGATTCCATACATTTGGTTTAGGTCTCTGAAAAACCCAAACTACTTTATTTCTAACATCTCTCCTTCATCTGCTCTTTGGGATTTAATAGTTCTTGATTGTAGAGTCATCATATCTACTTTGCATGAGGGCCAGTTAGATTTCCATCTCTCCATGCTGCTAAAGATTTCTGTTTCTCCTAGTTTCAAAGCCAAGATTCTCCTTAAAACTTTTCTTCCTCTACAGACAGGTGGGGAATTTGGGTCCCAATATTTCCTAATCAGTCTTTTTGTTTTGTTTTGTTTTGGAGCCACACCTTGCTGTGCTCAAGGGTTATTCCTGGCTCTCTGCTCAGAAATAGCTCCTGGCAGGCTGTGGGGACCATCTAGGATACTGGGAATCAAACCCAGGTCTGTCCCAGGTTGGCTGTGTGCAAGGCAAAGACCCTACAGTTATGCTATCTCTCCAACCCCATCCTCGTGGTTCGTCTTGAACTATTGCAAACAAGACCAAACATTATGGTCATCTTGAGCTGGTTACCAACTTTTTACTTGCCTTTCTTTCCTCTATAGATTTTTTATTTGTCAAAAGCACAGAATTTTTGAATTGTAGATCAAAAGAGGGCTTAGGATCTATCTTGAATTTGATTCCACACTTCAAAGACATGCAAATCTATATTTTTTCCTTATATTTTCACCCAGGTACCTATTTGAATTTTAAGAAGACATTTCAATTCATTTTGGTAAAATGACTGTCTTATTTTTCCTAATCAAAGTACTTTTCAGGGAAGGACAAAGAAGAAGAAAAAAAAACTCAAGTAACTTTGTTCCTTAGTAAGTGGTTAGAAGATGAAGTTGGGAATTGGGGTGTGAGAAAAGGAAATAAGTTCCAATGTTCTCCCTACATTAAGAGAAAAATAACCCTATTTTCAAATTGCTTGAACATATCCCTGTGTTTGGATGTTCTTTGTGTTTGCTACAGAGCAACACTGACAATTTAATTACAACAAAGCAACATTATTCTTTTCTTGCTACACCATTAGAAAGTCAGAGCATGTTTTAAAGTCAGGGAAATACTCTTAGAGAGCTATGTTTCCAGTGCCTCAACTAGCAATTGTAGATATATGAGCAAACTGCACATGCTTTCCTTAGATGTAATGGAGGTTCATAAGGGATAAGGTGGGGTGTGCATAAAGAGCGGGGAGAATTAGGTGCCAGGAAAACAAGGGGTTTTGAGCTTGATTTTTCTAACCCTGTTGGAGGTATATGCAGAGGTATACTAAATGTATACGCAGTGTGTCTCTAAACACAGGGAAGGTATTTTGTTGAAGGGAATGAATAATTGTGAGTTAGAGTCAGAGAGATAGTACAAGGGTTAAGGCACTTGCCTTGCACTGGTCTGCATAGGTAAGATCAATAGCTCCATATATGGTCCCTTGAGCACTGCCAGGAGTGATCCCTAAGCATAAAGCTAGGAATAAGCTCTGAGCATTGCCAGGTGTGATCCTCCCAAAATCAAATATGTTATTTAAAATTGTTTGACACTATTCTTCAGTTTTTAGGCACTATGATTTATAATACAGCCAATAATAAGTTTCAGGAATACAATGTTCCAACACCCACCCATCACTTAGCATCAGTGTCCCTCTACTAATGTCTCAAGGCCACTTTAAATTTCAAAGTTCTGTCACAGCCTTTCTCTTCTCTCTACTTAATACCTGTGCTATTATGAAAGAGGGAGAGAGAGAAAGTGTCTGTCATAGAGACAGGATACTGGTGGTGAGGGATGGGAGGGAAATTGGAACAACTGGTGACAGGAAATGGACACTGGTGAGGGGATGGGTGTTGGAACTGAAACTCAACCATCAACAACTTTTAAACTCTGAATATCATAGTCAATAAGAAATTGGGGTCCCTGGGGAGAAAAAAGGGGTACACCAGTGATAAGTGTGGTATTGGAATAATGTACGTGAAAAGCCATTATATATAGCAGAGTAAACCATAACATTTCAATAAACATGTCTTTACAAAAGTTTAATCTGTTACTCCATTAAAGGTTTTAGTCCTCTTAACAAGTGGTTAGTGCTAAAGCTTTCTTATAATTAATGATGTGGGTCTAACACACTCGTGATCTCTGCTTCTTGTGGTCATGTTCACAACACTCAGATGGAGTGACATTGATGTTACATGACAAATACTATGCACAGAGTTAGGTGAACCTTGGATTTCAAGGGCAAGCACACATCCTGGATATTGTCTGATGTTCAAGAAATATAGATTAAAAAAATCCCTCAAACACTACCTTTGAAAATGTTTCAAGTTCAGAAGAAAAATAATGCTTACACCATTCATTGAGATATCAGGAGTCTTTTTCTAAACATTGTCTTCTTTATTTCAGGCTTTAACTGTAGGAAGTCAAAATAATTTTCCCTAACCCAACCTCTCTGTCATGTCTCATGTCAACTCCCTTTGTTATTTTTATGATATAGGGTCAAAGAAATGCTGCCTTTTGGAGCTGGAGAGAACGCCAGATACTTATTACTTTCCAATTTTCCCTTTGAAACATGTGTCATGTTACTACTTTCCATTCCGTTTTATATATATATTGCAGCTGTTCGAATTCTGAATGTGAGGAAGGTCACTGGTCTAAATAGGGCATCTCACTAAAGAAAGAATGTGCTCCTGGGACTAGTGGAAGAGAAGGAACTCATACCAGGGTGACCAGTCATTATCACTAAAATGGACTTACTGTTTCCATTTCAAATAGCATTGCACATGGGAAGTGAGAACTCTGAGACATGAATTCCTTTGCCAAATTATAACCAAAGACTAGTTTCGTGTTTCCAAAGTCCAGGTCCTTGGAAATATCTTGGAAAAGAGTTCTTAAGCAGGAGGATATACTGTCCTAGACTGTGTAAAGGCAGCCCCCAATAGAATGACCTAACTTTAGGAGTGCAGAAAAACAAGACCTGGGGTGTTAATCACACTTAATGAAGTCTTTCGCCTTTGAGTATCTTTAGAGACCTGGGTGTAGTCAGCACGGCTATAAAAAGTGAAGATTCGGAATGATTTCACCTATTCTTTTACAGTTGTGTATTTTAGAAGCATTCATTTTTCCTTACTCCAGGTTTACCTTTTGTGCAGGTATAATAATTGATGCCTGCAAGTGAGAAAATTCACAAAGAAGAAAAGTCATATAGCTAACTATTGCTAAAGAATGGTCATTTATTCAACAAGTAGCTAGCCAACCTTCAGGATTTTTCTTTTTTGGAAGGGGTGTTGGGCCACACCTGGCAATGCTCAGGGGTTACTTCTGACTTATCATTTAGGAATTACTCCTTGCAGAGCTTAGGCAACCATGTGGGATACAGGAATCAAACCATATGGGATACCAGGGTCAGGATTGTAATGCAAGGCAAACATCCTACCCCCTGTATTATTGATTCTGCCCCAGCAAACCTCCAGTTTATTACTAGCCTTGTATTCAATCTTCAACTTTTAACTCTAGAATTATTATTATTTTCAATAGTTTTATCAAAAAGCTAGTAGTTTATATTCTAATTGTTAATATCATAAAGTTGTGTATTTTCCCTTTTACTTATGTCTATTCCTTTGAGCCTTCGTTAATGCACATTGCTTTAAAAACATTATAGACTTCTTATAAATCCAGATTAAATGCATGCATGCTCCAAAAAACATAGGGTTCAGAGATACCAAACTGGAAGTCTATTTGCCTTGAGAAACTCAAACCTCTGTGAAAAACCATATTTACTGCCCTTTGAAGTGTTTTTGTCTACTTAAGAGGATCTACTAAGTCTCTTCTTTCTTTTATTTTATTCACTTGTCATTATTGTATTTATTTATCTATTTATTTGTGGGACCAGGTACTGGAAGCAGGTCTTACTGATGATACACATATTCTATTTTTTTTTTTTTTGGTTTTTGGGCCACACCCGGCAGTGCTCAGGGGTTACTCCTGGCTGTCTGCTCAGAAATAGCTCCTGGCAGGCACGGGGAACCATATGGGACACCGGGATTCAAACCAACCACCTTAGGTCTTGGATTGGCTGCTTGCAAGGCAAACACCGCTGTGATATCTCTCCAGGCCTGAAACACATATTCTTTACCATTGAGTCACTCCTGGACTACTTTTCTGTTATTTTAAGTTGACTAAATAACCCCAAGTACCTAGCTACATACTTTCAAAATAATTTGATAAAATAATTAAAGATGATTTTAATTAATTTTTTATTTTTAAAATTTTATTGAGACCATTGTGAATTACAAGTCTTTCACAGTTGTATTTCAGGCCTATAGTGACAATGTGTTAGGGACAATCACACCACCAATTACATACAACACCTCCCTCTACCATAGTTCCCAGCATGCGCCTCATACCCTTTACCCCCTGGACTACTGGTATAACAGGTCTATTTTGTGTTCAGCTTGTTATAGTTTGGATTTCTTGATTCTGTTGTTGACTTTGGCATGGATGTTTAGGTCTGACCTTTTCTTCCTACTCAGTGCTCCTGAGACTATTTGGCCCCTGGGTACCATACATTTTTTATTTCTTTTCTCAATTTGTAGGAAGACATAAAAATATGAGGCTGAACAAAATGATTCAAGTTCTAAGGTTCTATGAAAAAGGCAGGAGAACATATAAATAAAATTAAAAGAAGAAAGAAAAAGAGGGGGAAAAGAAGGGGGCAAATATGGCAAGGTTTTTGTTTTGTTTTGTGCATAGGTGCAGTAACTGTTGGAGAAATTAGAAAGGAAATAATGATGACACATATTGTATCTCCAATTTCTTGGCCTACAGGGTGTCTCCCCCCATGAAGCATATGTCATTAAACTTCCGGAGCGGTGGGCCAAGCCGTAATGTGCTCTTATCCACTGCTGGTGGGAATTCCATCTAGTCCAACCTTTATGGAAAGCGATATGGAGATTCCTCCAAAAACTGAAACTTGAGCTCCCATATGATCCAGCTATACCACTCCTAGGGATATACCCTAGGAACATACAAATAAAATACAAAAATTCCTTCCTTCCTTCCTTACATCTATATTCATTGCAGCACTATTTACCATAGCAAGACTCTGGAAACAACCAAGATGCCCTTCAACAAATGAATGGCTAAAGAAACATATACACAATGGAATACTATGCAGCCATCAGGAGAGATGAAGTCATGAAATTTTCCCATACATGAATGTACATGGAATCTATTATGCTGAGTGAAATAAGTCAGAGAGGGAGAGAAAGACGCAGAATAGTTTCGCTCATATATGGGTTTTAAGAAAAATGAAAGACATTCTTAAATAATTTTCAGAGACAAAAGGAGGGCTGGAAAGTCCAGCTCACAACATGAAGCTCACCACAAAGAAAGATGAGTGTAGTCAGAGAATTAACTACACTGAAAATTATCATAAGAATATGAATGAAGGAAGTAAGTAGAAAGCCTGTCTAGAGTACAGGAGAGGGTGGGGTGGGGAGGAGGGAGATTTGGGACATTGGTGATGGGGATGTTGCACTGGTGATGGGTGGTGTTCTTTACATGACTGAAACCCAACCATAATCATGTTTGTAATCAAGGTGTTTAAATAAAGATATTTAAAAATAAAGGTGTCTGCCTTGCACATGTTAGCTTAGGACAGACTGCAGTTAGATTCCCCGGCATCTCATATGGTTCCCCAAGCTAGGAGTGATTTCTGAGCGCATAGCCAGGAGTAACCCCTGAGCATCACTGGATGTAGCCCAAAAACAAAGCAAACAAACAAAAAGACTGACTATAGGCTCCAGGCATATTGGTTGTACAACCCCAAGGTCTTTCTAAAGATGATTTTTAAAGTAAAATAAAGTTAAATAACTGCAAAATATTTAACGATTTATTCACATATTGACAATCTAGTGAAAAAAATTAATCCTCTATAGAGCTATTATAGACAGCACCAAGTAAATTCTTAGGAAGGAAAGTTAAACTGGATACAACAAACTTAAAATATTTTTATATTTACATATGTCACAATAAGCTGCATACCCTTGGTCTCTGATTCATAATGTAATGTGGGTTGTGTTTTTTTGGAGTAACTTTGCTACTGAATTTCTCATGGGAAGCATATTCACTACACAATGCTCTTAAGACAATATCACAAACTAAAGGAGCTATTAGTAATGTTAAAAATATGTCTTTGAGGGGCCGGAGAAATAGCATAGTGGAAGGGCATTTGCCTTGCAAGCAGCCAACCCAGGACCAGAGGTGGTTCAAATCCCAGCATCCCATATGGTCCCGTGTGCCTGCCAGGAGTGATTTCTGAGCAGATAGCCAGGAGTAACCCCTGAGCACCACTGAGTGTGGCCCAACCACACCAAATACGCCTTTGAGGATAGTAATAATGATTTTGGTATTTTTTTCCTGGAAATAATGATGACACATATTGTACCCCCAATCACCTTGTTAATGTGTTTATCTGATTGAAGGATTTGTTTCAATTTTCTCTTTTATTGACTCTCTTTGGTCTTTGCATGAGTTAAAACATACAGTGGTCCTCAAACTATGGCCCGCGGGCCACATATTGTATTTGTATCTGTTTTGTTTCTTCATTGCAAAATAAGATATATGCAGTGTGCATAAGAATTCGTTCATACGTTTTGTTTTTACTATAGTCAGACCCTCCAATGGTCTGAGGGACAGTGAACTGGCCCCCTGTTTAAAAAGTTTGAGGACCCCTGAAACATGAGTTAATAGTCAATGCTATTTGACTGCAAACTCTCGCTACAAACTTCAAGAGACACACAGAACATTTCTCATTTGTATGGGGACACATATTAATATGCAAATTGAGGTCCAGCGATAGAGTTTCCCAAGCCCTTCAAACGTTCACTAAAATGGGCTTTCTCCAGTGTAACTAAAAACTGTTTTTCCAGTTTTGCCTTCTCAAGGATGCTTTCTCACATTTACATATATGTGGTCTCCAAGACTACATATGAGAGAAGGTGCCTTTTTTCAGGAATGTTTGTACTCTTTGGTACATCCATACTGATGACAAATACTTTCTGGAGTATCATATGCTTTAATTTTTCTTGGCATATTTCTGGAAACTTCCTCCTTGGAGTCTATTATATCAGTAGTAGTTGGTTTTTCTCCCCCAAAGAAACTTCCTGCAGTGTATTTAGGGTTAGTCCAGAAGCAAATTCTCTCTAACAGTTTGTTGAGAAGGTTCCTTTCTTGCCTCCTTTTTATTGTGTTCCAAAGGAAGCTAAATATATATATATGTATATATACATATATATATGTATATATGTCTTATATATGTCATATATATATATATGTCTTGTTCTAGGCCTTCTTTCAGGACTTAAAATTTGTTTCCTCATCCAACGTGGGTGCAGAAAACTCACCTCCTTTTTTGTATTCTATGTAGCAATAAGAGCAGGAATCCACTCTGGCATCTCCAACCTGAAAGCAGGTCTTCTAATGTGCACCTCAGTTCTCAATCCCATATCATTGTGAGAGGTTCAATTTCCATCTGCTGGGATGGCTTTCATCCCACTGTAGATTCTTTTCCCCTGGACTTTCCATTTATATCTGTGGTCCATTCTTCTGTTCCTTGTTTACATTGTCTTGTCTCATTCCTCCCTGAGGCTTGACACCAAGATCTAGCAGTTACTTTTAGGCAGTGATGATCTGGGTACATTGTCTTCCTGTAAGCACTTGGCTGAAATACTACAGTGCACTCCGATAAACACTCTTCTTCCTTAGTGAGATGCTGAAAAAATTCCTTTGTCACTTCTTAGAGGAGGAGCTTCCTGCCATACCTTACTCTTTGCTTGGAAGACTTTTTCTACTTGAAAACTTTTAGCTGCCAGAATAAGAAACGATTTATCTTATGTCCCAGTAAATCCTGATACTTAACTTCCTTTAAATTTTATTTGTAAACGAAACAGTTCCTTCGAGTTCATTTCTTGTTCATGTAACCTATTATCTGGAGGGAAAGGAAGTTTGCTTCCAACATTTTATATGGATATCTTTTGAGTCACAGCTTCACGTTCAGTGAGGTACAATTTCTTCTACTTCCAAGTGGCTGAAGGCAGCCATTTTGTCAATTGTCCCGTTACACAAAACAGTTGTCTTCAGACCAGACTGATACTCAATCCCCCTTATCTTCTTCTTTCTAATCTTCTTTTTTTTTCTGTGAAACCACCCACCAGGCTTCATCAACCCTTCCCTAGCTAGCTTCTTCAATTTCTACACAGCTCCAACATCCATTACCTTTTAGATTTTTGTAATATCAACACACTCCTTCCAGGCATCAGTTCTGTTCATGTTGATGTAGAAGTAGTCATGTCCAAATTTTGTGAATTAAAATAACAGGATTTGTTTATTTGGTTTAAAATATTTTTACCAATTGAAAGATTCTGCTGTTAGTTTTACATCGATTCACTTAGATGACTATTTGCATGGATTTGCTGAAAGTGGGTTTCACTCTGATGCTCAAGATAGTGGGGCTGATTTCTCCATCTGGTAGGATTACAGGAGCTTTATAGTAATTAAACAGGATTACATTGATTTATTGGGACCCGTTAATTAACAACTTATTTCCAAATTTTGGAGGGTCGTAATTATTTATATCATTTTTTTAAGTAATAGAGGGGAAACCAAATAGAAGTAAAATACTTTCAATATATTTAAAAAACACTAACAGGGGCCGGAAGAGTGGTGCAGTGGTAAGGCATTTGCTTTACATGTGGCTGACTGTGGTTCAATCCCCTGGCGTCCCATATGGTCCCCCAAGCAGGAGCGATTTCTGAGTGCATAGCCAGGAGTAACCCCTGAGTGTCACCGGGTGTGGCCCCAAAACCAAAAACCAATAAATAAAAATAAAAATAAAAAACACTAACAAAAAATATTAAAATAAACACTAACAACCATCTTGGAGTTGTATACCAAATAAAAGTATCTATTAAAAATAAGATTATTACAACAAAATAGTATGAATTAAAGAAGGAAACTAATGTAGAGATATCCCATGTTTATGGAGAGAAAGACTCAATATTGTTATATCAGGTCTTCCCACCTTTATCTATAAAATTAGTATGGTTTCAGTAAAAGTCACAGTAATCTTGTGGATATTAACAAACATATTCTAAGGTTTATGTGGCGAAGCAATAGATTAAAAACATAATATTGAAAGTGAGAAACTGATTTATTTGTAACTTAAAATTTTATTATAAAGCTACAATAACCAAGAAAATGTGGAAAAAATAGAACAGGACAGACTAGAAATGAATCCCTTAAACATAGCGAGCTGATAGATGACAAAGAAAAGAAGTCAAGAAGGTACAGCAAAAAAATAATGCTAGAAAATTGGATATCTATTTGCAAAAAAATAATATTGACACAGACCTCACATTATTTTATGAAAATTAATTCAGACCTAAAGGTAAAACTCAAGATTAAAACTCTTAGAAGAAAGTAGGTATAAATTTGAGATAAGCAATGACTTTAAGATACAAGACAGAACCACGCTATATTAAAAAAGTGAACTGATAAAATATAGATTTTTATTATGGAAAAACTGTACAAAAGATACTGCTAAGTGGGGCTGAACAGCAGGCAGAGCATTTATCTCTCAGGTGGCCAATCCAAGTTTGATCTCCATACTACATACAGTCTCTAGCCTGCTAGGAGTGATCTCTGAGCATTGCCAGGTATGGTTCAAAAGCCAAATAAAAAAAGCTACTATCAAGATCATTAAGGAAAAAACCACAATCTCAGAGAAAATTTCAAAATATATATCTATTATGGTCAGGTAGATTATATAGGAGATAAGCATACAACCAACCTGGTTAGATCTCCAGTACTACATATGGTCCCCTGAGTATGATTAAAAGACAATACTAAGCACAGAGCCAGTACTACGTCCTAAGTACTATGTGAGGGCTCTCGAAACATATATATCTGACAAAGTATTCTACAAAAAAGTAAAGCACTCAAAATACAATAAGAAAACAAAGAATTTGATTTAAAAAATGAGCCAAAGACCTTAATAGACACCTTACTAAAGAAGATATATAGATGACGAACATTTTAAAATATTCTCCATTCATCTGGGAAATGTAAATTAAAACAATAAGAACTATTAGAATGGCCAAAATCCAAAGAGTTGAAGACATAAATCTTGTCAAAAGTGTGGGGTAACAGGAAGTCTCATTCATTACTGGTGAAAATGCAAATGACACAGTCACTTTGGGAGAAAGAGACAGCACATTTCAAAACTAAACAAGTGCTTACCATATAAGCCAGCAATTAAATTCCTTGATATTTTACCAAAAGGATACAAATTTAATTCACACAAAAACTTTCACATGGATATTTATAGAAGTTATGTTCATAATGCCCAAAATTTGGAAACAATCAAGATTTTCTTCAATAGGTTAATGAATAAGTAAACTAGGGAACTGAAGGAGATCAGGTTAAGCAAAATAAATCAGAGCAAGACAATACTACATGACCTAATTTATATGTGATATATTAAAAACAAAGCAAGAAAATAATGTCCAATCAAATCCTTGGACTCTGACCACAGAATAGAAGTGATCAAGGTTGAGGAAATGGAATAAAGCAGTTCAGTGGACACTAGTGAAAGGATATTGAGACTTGAGTCGTTGAGATGGTGTGTTAAAACTAGAACCCTAAAACACACAAACATTTACACTATTGTAAATCAGTGCTTTGGGGAAGCCTCTCAAGCATTTTTCAGGGAATCAAGGGACCCTCTAGGCAATTATTAACTAACTTGCAGTTGGCTCAGTGTAAGAGCCTGAGAATAGCATACTTGGGCCATGTAGTGCAATAATTACTTAGTTCATCCCAGCAGTACTTGGGGTAGTCCAGGGCTATACTCAGCAATAGTCAGAGAACCATGTGGTGCCTGGGATCAAACTGGGGTCAACCACATTCAAGTCATGAGCCTTAATCCTTGTATAATCCCTCTGGCCCCTTTTAAATCACTGTTACCTTAATTAAAAAAAAAAACAACTGTGGTACTTGAAGAATGTGGTTGATTCCATATTTTTAGTAGTAAAAAAGAAATACATTGCCAAGTAATGAAAAATATGAAGGAACATTAAATGTGTGTTGCTACATGAAAACAGGTCATCTGAAAAGGCTACATACTGTGGGGTGTTAATTTTATTTGGCATATTAAGAGGAAACAAGCAAAACCAATGACTTTTCAGGATGACAAGGCTGAGACAAATCATTTTAGAGATATGAAACTAGTCCAACTAATACTATGACAAATGATGCAAGCCATAAGCATTTGTTCAAATATACCAGGATGTATTGTCCATGTAGACTGCTGGGTATAACAAATAGATCACCACAGTGGCTGGTGTTGATAGAACTGGGTAATGCATAAATGGAGGAGCTGGAAAGCATGTCAAAAACATATGTATCTTCTGCCCAATATTGCTGTGAGCCTAAAATTTCTCTTAAAACACCAAGACTATTTTTCAAAGATTTAATATATAAATATAAATAATATATCTATAAACATATATATATATATAATATCTCTTTATTCAGACCCCACACATTGGACAAAGAGAATTCTGTTGTAGAGAACTGACCTTCCAGATGTTAGAAATTTCTGCTAGGGTAGTATGAAGAGACATGACAGATGACAAAATTAGGAAGACCAAATAAAGGAAACAGAAGCCCCAAATGAAACAGGATATGAGAGTAATTGATTCTCCTGGGGGGATAACGATGGTTATCAGGGATGGGAGTTGGTCTCAGCTCTGGCTCAGTCCTCCTGACACTTCTCAGATCTACTTTCTGAAAGAATCTACATTCATCCAAAGGAGAATGATTACACAAGATGTAAAACATCATAATGTCACTACAACCCAGTGGGATTTCGATAATGACAAATGTAATAGGAAAAAAATCTCAACACTGATTACAGTAAAAATATCATTAGTAACTAGGATATGATTTTTCTGACTGTATTATAATATTTTCAAATATTCTATTATATATTCTGTAATTTATTATACTATACAGTCTTCGAGAAATCAAGTTCTATTCACCAGTAATAGTATTATCTACAATGTTCTCAAATTTATTCTAATTATGTAGACTAAAGCAAATGAAAAAAGTGTGACATTCTAATTTTATCATTTCTAGTGTGGCTGAAAAACTTTCCTCAGTATACCCCATGGCCATTCCAGGTGATACTTAGCTAACAAGACTAGGGTTTAATATTCAGCTTTGGTTCAATATTAGAACCCAAGGTTGCTGTCTGTGCTGCTCAGGTCTTGGTATTCTGGGACCAGCATACTCAGGGGTTTCCAAGGTCAAATTCCACAGTGTTCATGTTTTACATCCAGTGGTCCTGAGGAAGTCACACAATGCCAGGTTCTGGCATATAGTTTTGGTACTCTTTTTTTTTTGGATTTGCACCACTTTTATTATAAATTTTTATTGGGAGGAAGGACATAACTAAAATAGAAAACATGGGGGCCAGAGTAATAGGCATTTGCCTTCCATGAGGCCAACCTGAATTTGATCCCTGATATCCCAAGCAGTCACCAAGCATCACCAGGAGTAATTCCTGAGTACAGAGCTAGGTTAGTCCTGAACACCTCTGATGTGGCCTCACAAAATAAAAAATAAATATAGAATGTTTAGTTTATATTTTGAAGTGTCAGTATGTTATTATAGCATGCTACCTTAAAAATACTTTGAATTTTTTTTTCATTTTTTTTCCTGGTTCTTGCTGTAGAAATATATAGTCAAGGTAAGAATGATCATTCTCAAAACACTGAATAGTCCAACACCAAATTGTGATAAGAAATATGATTTCATCATAAGAAAAAAAATAGAACTTCTTGAAGAAATGAAATTCTATGCCTGAGTCACAAAAATGTACATGAAAAGCCTGGAATATCTTTTTGGATCTAGAAATAAAGGAAAAAAAGGTGATGTGAAGGGAACTTGCTAAGACATGTCAAAGGCCTTAGGAGCTAACCTACACTCTTGGCTAAACATGGAAGGAATTTTACATTAATAAGGATAATAAGTATACTGGCTTGAAAGACATACAGTATGTTAAAAATCCACAAATTCATAATGATAAAGAGCCAATCACACAAAAGCAATTCAGACTAATTGCCCTTGGTTGTCTTTAGAGAATGCTAGTGAAATGAAACATTAATTTGAAATCAGTAAACAATGGGAAATAGTCAAACATTAATCTGATGTTTCTATGTGAATGTGATCAGTGGATAAATAACTATTAAAGGGAACAGGCTATTTATGAAGTTATTCCAGGTAGTTTATGAACAAGGATGGATAGGAGACTGTTACTTTTTAATCCTTTGTGCCTATGTGTCAATAACACATACAAAATATTAGCTATTATATTCCTTCGCATGAAAGATCAAACTACCACGATGAACTGGTCCTTAAATATTCACCATGACTATTAAATCTTTAGATCCAAATAGACAATGGAAATTACAAAGCAGAAAGTACCGTGTGAAAATACTATAGAGATCTAACAAGTATATTTAAACAGGAGTAATTTCTCAGACAAGCCCCCCCCCAATTTCCTTTATGTATGTAACAAAATTTAAGAAAATGATGAAGATTATCCAGTGAATTATAATTGGAATTATGACAACTAGCCATTATTATTAATTAGATTTAGTAGGATCTGGATTTGAAGTAATAATCAAAAAAATAAAAATTTTTCCAGATGAATGTATTTATAACACATTTGGGGATGTGAACAATGAATACCACAAGTTGATGAAATTGAGAAATTACTGTTAAATTTTAGGGGGATTGATCGTTATGGTAATTTTACATGAATTATCTTTTAGGGTTATATATTGAGTTTTTGTGAAAGACATCAATAAAAAATGTCAACCTATTTTTTAAATCAACTTCATTTCTAGTTTCCCTCTTTTACACCTATTTTGTCAACCATAAATTTCTTCTACAACAAATATTGATAGGCACATAAAATATCACCCTAGAAATAATAGAGAAATCACCAGAGATATAATTTATTTTGGGCAAGGTTTATCACCTTCTCACCCTTCACTCTTCTGAAATACAGACTTTATTCTGTTAGTTTATGGATGAGCAGAGGAACCACTCTAGGAAGATAGAATTTCTGTGACAAGAACTGGAAAGAGGCTGGATGGTAAGTGGTTCCATGTTGTGTTAATCTTGTCCGTCATCACTAGACTCTGACACTGTGGCCCTTGTATTAGTTAGGTTAGATTGCCATAGCAACAAACCATAGAAACAGCAGACATTTATTTTTCTCACAGTCTTGGAGCCCAGAAAGTCCAAGATCAAGGTACCAACTGATTTGATTTCAGCTGAGAGAACTTTTTGGCTTGCAAATAACTATCTTCTTATCTTCTTGATGTCCTCCCATGGAAAGGAGAAAAAGGAAAATTAGAGTTTTTAGAGTCTTCTCATTATGCCATAGTTGTATTGGGTTAGCATCCCAGCCATATGACCTCATGTAACATTAATTGCCTCCTAACAGTCCTACCTCCAGCTATAGTTACAGTAGGATCTAGGACTTTTATATGTAAATTTGGTGGGGAGGGGGAGAAATTTCAGTCCACAACTCCTCCATGCAGAACTTTCCTACTCAGCTCTGGGTTGGAGCCAGATCTCTGTGTTGGTAGCCAAGTACCTGAGAGGATCCAGCTACATGAATATTTTCTGGGCTTCATAACAGCCCATATGGCTTTGCACTGCCTGCCAGAGCTTGGCTGAATTAATTAGATCAAATCAAAGAAAAGAGCCTAATAGGATATTGCTTTTTGCTCCTTCTTTCCCTCATAAGACCAAATACTGAGTATAATTAATCAGTCATGTGCTAGAAATGGCAAAGGTTGCTGGGGTCATTTTTTTTTCTTCTTCTTTACTTTGTTTTAGTTTCTTCTGATTTTTGGGAAGCCTTTCTTTTTTTTTTTTCCATTCAAGAATCATGCACAAGCATTTAACTCACCTGATTTTAAAAGTGAAAATAATGTTCATTATACAACAAATCTGATGGAACAACAGTTTCTTCCAGGAATATGTAATTATTAGCAGTCATTGAAAACTGAGGAAGAGGAGAAAGAAACAAAAAAGACAGTAGAAATCAAGAGAAAAAGGACCATCACAAAAGAGAAATCCTAGGACAAGTGTGGCAGAGGAGGGAGAAAAGAGATGAGGAAGGAGAAAAGCAAACAGTATTCAGATAAGAACTACTGATCCAGGGGCCAGAGAAATAGTACAGTGGTAGGGCGTTGCCTTGTACACAGCAGATGCAGCATAAACCTGATTCAATCCCCAGCATCTTATATGGTCCCCCAAGCCTGCCAGGAACGATTTCTGAGCGCATAGCCAGGGGTAACCCCCGAGTGTCACCAGGTGTGGCCCCCCCTCAAAAAAAAAAAAGAACTACTGATCTAAAGAGGAAAGAAAAAGAGTTAACCTCAGAGCCCAAGAGATTTTAATTGATTTAGTCTTTAAAACCTTTATTTCTATCCCAAGCTGGTTTGAGTTGGGAGAACCACATATTAAATCATAATCTTCTAATTTTAAGCTTTGTTAAGATTGTTCACACTTAGCTCTTTAGCTTGAAGTCATGGGGTGAATCTAATTGACATGAAAAACTTACAGGTCTCAAGTGAATGAAATATAGTTTTAGCCTTATGTCAACACAAGTGTAGAATGAAATCAAATCCAGGATGTCTTTATTCCCCGCATCAGCTTTTTCATTAGTAAGGCAGACATTGGTTGGTTGGCTCTCCAAGAGCCGTGGTCCTTGCACTGCAAGTGGAATAATAAATTTGTCTGGATGATGATGTGCCCTACTGCAAAGAAATCAATAGCTACAACCATGTCATTTGGGGCCATCCTTCTCTCCACTAGAGTAATTGGACCAAAAGTGAAGGAAGAGAGCCTATGGGAAAGACTTAAGTAGATCAAGGAGTCAATTCATCCCCGCTCTAGCTGCGGTTGGTGAGAATGAGTTGTAGTGGCCAGAGTGTGATGAGGAGTGAAAGTCTATGGTTATCACAGAAGCGCTTCCTATGGATCCTAAACTCCCTCTCTTGAGACTCATAATAGAAGACAATAAAAGATGGCTTGAGAATTGACAGCCCTGCTATTCTTCATTGCTTCTACAGTCAAGCTCTTTGTTGTAATTTCAAAAAAAAAAAAAAGCTAAAGGACATTAATAAGAGTTGGCTCAGTTCTGTGATACAACTCCCACATAGCAATAATTCAAAGAATAAGATGTCATCCTTGGGGGCCGGCTAGGTGGCGCTAGAGGTAAGGTGTCCTCCTTGCAAGCGCTAGCCAAGAAAGGACAGCGGTTCGATCCCCCGGCGTCCCATATGGTCCCCCCAAGCCAGGGGCAATTTCTAAGCGCTTAGCCAGGAGTAACCCCTGAGCATCAAACGCGTGTGGCCCAAAAGACCAAAAAAAAAAAAAAAAAAAGTCATCCTCACTTATAGAAGAATATGGAAGCAGACAGTCTAGGTGGTGTGATGGTCTATGGTAGAAAATTTTGATCATTCTGGCTTGTTGATCAAAAATGTATAGTGCCTTTTTCCCACATTCTCCTTACTGTTGGTGTTGGTCGCTCCAGTACCAGCTACCATGTTTCTTTGTCAACCAGCAAGAAGGATTAAAGAGGGTATAAGGGAGCCAGAAGCACGTGATTTAGATCCAAATCCTCCAGAAATGATAGTTAATGTATGGTTTTATTTATATATGAAACACCAAGAAATAAAACAATTAGACTATAAGATAATACTAACATTTACTAGTTGGGGTAAATCAGGTAAAAGGGATCGATTTTTTAGTGAAGGACAGAATTGGATATTTGGTAGTGAACTAACTTATTGTACTATTCATCCATATAATATATAATTATATATATATAATGATGCATACCTGAAACCCATAAACCATTATTACTTCAATTAAAAGACAAAACAATTTAAAAATAATTAGGGCCTAGGAGATAGTATAGCAGGTAATGTCAATAAGGGTTTGATCCCAGATCCCAGATTGAATTTCCAACCACCAGCAGGAGTAATCCTTGAGCTCAGAGTCAGGGTTAAGCCTAAATAACAGCTTAGTGTGACCACCAAACAATCAACAAATAATAAAATAAATATTATCACAACAGAATACGATAAATAATGAGAAATAAAAAGAAATAAAGGCATTAATAAGCTACAGAAAAATAAACCTAAATAACATGTTCATGTAAAGGAATTTACCCAATACCCAAAAAAGGGACAACACCTCACTTTTCTGGTCCCCACACTGTGGTGCACAGGTTGGGTGTTGATCTGAAGTGATATAGGGTTGGTGTAACTGGGGATTTTGTGTGTGTGTGTGGTTTTTGAATAACCATGAAAAAAATGCACAGAAGAGAGACTAAAGGTGGCAAGCAGTCTGGGTAAGAAGGAACTGCAGAGTCAGAGAAATATCTTTGCATGTTCTCAAGGCCTTGTGTTAGTCCCAAGCCATACTGAACTAGGGAAATCTCAATCCTTTACTGAACATCTGAGTCACCCATAATAGACTGTCCATTCAGAGAACTCTAGAGGGGCCATTGGCGACATAGACTCTGCCAACTCTCCAGTGTATCCTCCTACTCCATGATTAAGGCAGGGACTGAGACTGCTTCCAGGGTTCATAGAAGACAAAGGAGGATCCAGGCCACAGTCTCTGGAAAGTTCCTGTTCAACTCTCAGGAGAATGAATGAGATACAAATCAGTGTGGGATGCATCTTGGCTTCTTCACTACTTAGTTCTCCATCCTCAGTGCTCTCAGTTTTAGCTTCCTTTCTATAAGTGAGGGCATAATGAGAGGGTCTGTTAGCATCAAAGTGAAGTTTTCCTTTGCTTCTCCTCTTCTTTATCATCCCAAAACTAGGTACTATTTGAGTCCAAGCCATAGGTAAAAAAAAAAAAACAAAAAAAACAAGAAAACAATGGGTGTGGACTACATGGTCTAGACCTATTGCTGTGAACAAATGCTCATGAGCAGGAACAGGGGTCTTGCAAGCTCTTTCCATTCCAAGTAGAATGATGAACAAAACACTGTGGATTTCACAGTGCTTTCCACCACCCAGATGTCCACCAACCTCTGGGAAAGAGTCAGGGTTAGATAGTACAAAGCAGATTCGAAAGAGAGTAGGAAAAAGAAACCAGAAGGTGGAGTTCTCAGATTGAGAAATTTTTCTGTGTTGAGTGGTTATCAGTAGGTAAAAACATATATTGCACCACCCTCTTGCTTTTTTTTTTTTTTTTGCTAATTTTAATAATGGATTCTTATTGTGTATTCTTGTTTTAGTAATGAATTCTTACTAGGAATTCTCGTTCTTTTTGTTTGGTTTTTTTTTTTTTATTTGCCGGGAAGGAAGCACATACAGTAATGCATAGGATTTACTCCTGACTTGGTGTTCAGGTATTAATCTTGGCAAGCTGGGAAACCAGATGTGTTGCTAGGTATTAAATGTGGGCCAGCTACATGACCTGATGGCTGCTGTAGCAAATAACCTCAAAATGAGTGGCTTGAAACTATAGACTTACATTGACACTGTTCAAGGTTCACCTGGGCTATATTCCTCCTGAGAGCTCTAGGAAGGGCACTTTGCCTAATGTTTCCTATTTGGTGGGAGGTTTCTGAGCATTTTCTGCCTATAGTACTTTGATGCCCATCTCTGCTTCTCTCTTCACAGATCTTCATTCCCATCGGTGTCTCTGTGTCTTATCTTCCTCTCACAAGCATGCTGATCAGTGGATGCAGAGTCCTCCATAAACCCAAGCATCTTAAGATGTTTCCAGAATGACTTCTGTGAAGACCAATTAATTTCTAAACAGGCTTCTATTCTGCAATCCAGTTTGGACAGGACTTTGGGGTGAAACACAATTCAGCCACCACAATGGCATTGCAAGAGAGGGAATGTTCCCTTCCTTTATAAGGATGTTTGACAGGAGAGAGGACAAGCTGTAATGTTGACTGTTTTCTCTCATCAGTCCTTTCTCTGCTTCTCTTGCTAGTGGAGAAAACATGACTTCTCTGTCCGGAAAATCAGGTCCACCTCGTCTGGAGATTGTTCTTGCTCCCGCTACCTTAGGGAGTCAAGCAACCCCCATTCTTAGATCTGCTTTCTAACAGGAGAACATTATCTCCCAGCTTGCCTCTTCATTTCCCTGCCTCCTCTCCCCTGCCTGCTTTCTTCTGGCTACAGAAGAACCTGATTCTAAGAAGCTGGGATCCCTTTGGAGGAATTGAATTGTAGAGTATTTTGAATGTCATGACTGGAATTTTAAGATTTATAGCCAGGAAGAAGAAAAAGTAAAAAGGACAGAGCTATTTACTTTGTCACCATTCCTTCTTGTCCAAGAGAGTTTGATTGTTATTGACAAGTTGGAATATAATCAGGTTTCCCATGACCCATGTCCCATTATTTTGAAAAAAAAAAAAAAAATGTATGTATGTATGTATGTATGTATGTATGTATGTATGTATGTATGTATATCCTGTTCCTTCCAAAGTCTGGGTGGAATCTCACAAGTGCATTAGCATAGCTTTTTCTGGGGTCACCCAATAACTCAGCTCAGGATGGAGTCTGGATTTCTATTAGCATTTTCCAGGACCAAGCTGTGAGCCTATGCAGAAGTGCCAGTGCTTTCCTTTTAAGTAAATGTCTGGTTGGCCACCAGGCCATCCTCTGCCGCTTCCATCCTGCTCAGATCTCACAGAGCCCTTTTAAGGTAGGGATCCTTTGGTGGCTCTATCCCAGAAGTGTGCCTCTTTCTACCAAGAAGTGAAAATTCTGACACAGCCCTGACATTTCTGAAGTCAAATAGTTCGTATATTTTTGGTTTGATGGTACGTTTAGTCATGTGTTCTTTTTTTTTTTTTTCTTTTTCTTTTCAATGTGATGGAAGAATAACTCAAACTAGCTGAAGTTCAAAGAGGGATTGAAGAGGATCCTGGGGTTTCTTATATAATCACAGTAAACCAAGCGGCAAACGGCAAGAAGGACAAAAAAAATGTGTCTTTCCTGGAAGGAGCAATCAGACAAGATCTGGATAGAGAACTCTGCTTTGTCTGGTGGCTTTTCTCTACCTGATGGCCTCATCCATTCTACCACATACTGGTTCAGATTTGATTTCTTAGTATTCCCAGACAAAAGGAACTCACTCTCTGGCCTTCTGCTATAAGATTAGATTAGGGAAGGGCTGTGATAGGTTGGATGCATGCAAGGCCAAGTCTCCTGGAATCAAGAACCTTTCATTATCAAAATCTGTTGCTTCCTTCACACAGTTTATCTGTTTGTATCATAGTCTTTGGCTCTAAGTTATCTACTTGTTCCTGTTTTTAATAGGAGCTCTTTCTGGTAATAGGGGCTGATGGTTTAGTGGTCAGGGAGTGCAGGCCACCATACCTGGTGTTGCTTTTTATGGGGGTAAAGAGATGCCAGGAATGGAACCCAAGATAAGCATGTGCTCTACCCTTGGAGTCATATCTGTAAACCGTGGTGACTGTATGAAAAGTTATACATATGTCTCTCCCTAAAGAATTTGATGCTTCAGATTGGAGATATAGATACAGAAACTTTAGCATTCTTGCTTGTGTAATGCTAACCTTGGTTCAATCCCCAGCACTTCATATGATCTCCTGAGCACAACTAGGGGTTCACTCCTGAACAAAGAGCCAGAACTGGTCTCTGAGTATGTACCCCTGGAAATTCCCATGCCTCCCCCCCCCAAAAAAAAAAAAACAGAAAAAGAAATTGATGCTTTGAGTCTATGGTGTCAAGTTCCTTCAATGGAGTTTTTCGGATGAGTTACAAATAATATCCTAGGGCCAGAGAGATAGCACAGCGGTAGGGCCTTAGATGCTGAAGGACTGTGGTTTCAAATTCCGGCACCCCATATGGTCCCCCGAGCCTGCCAGGAGAGATTTCTGAGCGTAGAGTCAGGAGTAACCCCTGAGCGCTGCCAGGTGTGACCCAAAAAACAAAACAAAACAAAAGTATCCATTTTGACAGCAACAAAATTTTGTCACCGTAAATTTCTGAAAATGAAGCAGCTCTTTTCCCTGAAATCCTGCAGTAAGAGCTGCTATGTAAAGACATTAAGTGGTATGGCTAATCTACAGATTTAAGAAGTAAGACAAAGTCATGTTTAGCAAGTGAAAGCCCATTTGATTTTAAATCTACCTTTTATTTGTTGAAGAATTAAAGATGAGACGTAGAGGGGAAAGCTAGTAGGAGTGGCTAGGAGCAACGTCTTTGTATTTGAAAAATTAGAACAACATCAGTATGAATGTCAACACGCATCAGAGAGGCAAGTGTTGGTTGCAAGAGGAAAGCTTCTCCTGAGAGGTCGTGGCACTTAATCATCATCTGTGCTGCTTTATTTTTATAGGGGCTGTATCAGGAGGTACGTGGGGTTGGGGTGGGCATTCTCAGTGATGCTAGTACTGCTAGAGGTTCTACTCAGGCCTTTGACCAAGTAAAGAATCTACTCTCCGGCTCTAAGCCATACCACTGGCCCTTAATAAGTATATGTATGTGTGTGTGTATTTCTATTTGGGGGGAACTGATCTCCCAAGTACTTCTCAGGAATACTGGGGGTCCACTCCTGGCAATAATCAATTCACTGAATCTACAGTTTAATGTAATGACTGAGGAAATGGGGAGGCTCAGACCCTCAGACCCTGTGGTGCTGGAATTATTTCTCTAAAACACCCACAATGTTCCAGTGATATTTGGGGCATTCTGTGGTGCAGGGGAACCAATCTGGTTTGGAAGCATGCAAAGCCCACCTTACTTGTCCCTGACTGAATGGAACAAATGTTTTCCCTTATCCTGTCCTTTGCTTGTTCCTGTTTTCTTGGATAGCTGAAGCTTCACTTTGAAATAGGTTTCAGAAGAATGAGGAAAATGCCCAAAGATGATGTAGAGAAGCACATCAAGTGTCAGAGGCAGAGGAGAATGCTGACTGGACCAAACTCAAATGGCCACAAGGCACATACATGGAGTCTATATGGGATGTGCGGCTCTTAAGAGGTCTATACCACTCCTAGGAATATACCATAGGAACACAAAAATACAATACAAAAATCCCTTCCTTACACCTATATTCATCGCAGCACTATTTACCATAGCAAGACTCTGGAAATAGTCAAGATACCCTTCAACAGATGAATGGCTAAAGAAACTGTGGTACATATACATAATGGAATATTATGCAGCTGTCAGCAGAGATGAAGTCATGAAATTTTCCTATACATGGATGTACATGGAATCTATTATGCTGAGTGAAATAAGTCAGAGAGAGAAAGACGCAGAATGGTCTCACTCATCTATGGGTTTTAATAAAAATGAAAAACATTCTTGCAACAATAACTTTCAGACACAAAAGAGAAAAGAGCTGGAAGTTCCAGCTCACCTCATGAAGCTCCCCACAAACAGGGATGAGTTTAGTTAGAGAAATAACTATGTTTTTGAACTATCCTAATAATGAGAATGTACGAGGGAAATAGAAAGCCTGTCTAAAGTACAGGCAGGGGTTGGGTGGGGAGGAGGGAGATTTGGGACATTGGTGATGGGAATGTTGCACTGGTGATGGGTGGTGTTCTTTACATGACTGAAACCCAAACACAATCACGTATGTAATAAACTTGTTTAAATAAAAAAATTTAAAAAAGAGGTGTACTGCTCTGCTTTGCTCTGTGAAACTGGACCATGTGCTCACACAGAGAACACAAGGGCAGTGTAGTCAAACATGCAGTGCATGACTAGTGGAAGAGGTTTCCACTGGTCCCCAGCAGACTCCAAACTCTTTCTTCTCTGAGATCAGGGAAGAGAGAAAGGGGAGAATCAGGTCCACTTTTCTCCAGCTTTGTCTTAATGCTAACTTTTTACTGAATCTGCAAACTTCCTTTACTTCTGTGGGTTTTTAGAAGTTTTGGGGTGTAAGAGCCACAACCAACGGTGCTCAGGGCTTATTCTTAGAGCTGTGCTTAGAAATCAATCCTGACAAGATTCAGGGAACTATATGTGGGACTTGAACTCAGACCAGCCACATGCTAGACAAAAGCCCTGTATGCTATTCTATTTCTCCAGCCCCCTGTGTTTTTTTCCCCTGAAAATCATGTGCTTGAGGAAGGGCTGGCCTCCCCCAGAGAGATTAGAAGTTCCATCCTCTTTATGGTTCCAGGATCCTTACGAGATGCTTGTGACATCAATCTCTGCTGAAAGCTGTCTCTTGGCATTTGTTGAGTCTTTCTCTCTTTTGCCCTGTTTGCTGCAAAGAACACTTCCTGAAAAGATCTGGGCCCTGGAGGAGGGGACAGAGCTTATTAAAAAGAACCACACTGAAGAATCTGCCTCTTGAAATGAGGGGAGCTGATTTACCCCAACAAAGATGAGTCTAGCTGAACCCTGGTGGGGGGACGGTGACAGGAAGGAGAATCTCCAGTAGACCAGATGTGCAAATCTTCAGTCACAGTGTGAGTCTCTCTCTCAAGAACCTTTGGAAAGGGTAACTGGGAACATTTGTGGCAGGAAATGTGTACTAGTGAAGGGGCAGGTGTTGGAACACTGTAGAACTGAAACTCAATCATGAGCAGCTTTGTAACTGGATCTCATAGTGATTCAATTAAAACATTTATTAATTTAAAACAACGTCAGTGTATGACAATGTCAAAGACACCAGGAGCCCACCAAGCACTGGACCCTGCTTGTCACATGGAATTTTTTGAAGAGATACAGCTCTATATTTTGAAGGAAGCTGGTACCAAGTTGACAGCAAAAAGGGTCCAAGCTATCCCCAGAGGGAATTACAAATGCCAGAGACAAATCCCTACAGCAAAGCCTGTGTGCAACGAATGAGGATGGACACAGGGCACAATGTGAAGTTTGGGCTACCTTGACAATTAAGAAGGCAGAACAAGTGACCTGCTGCTCTGGAAAATTCTTACAAAGCTTCCTGACAGCATTCTCAGACCCTTCTGGGCCAACAACTCTGTCCAGGCGACATTTCTGAACCCAATCTAGTTTTTTTGTTTTGCTTTTGCTAAAGGTATATTGTTCCAGCAGTAGACTCAACTCTTGGCCACCTGAGGCCAGAGACAGCCCAGTCCTATTTCTGTTGAGCAGATCAATTGATGCTACTGTTGAATTCTCTCTCAGATCATGTTCAGATGCTTCAACCCATCAACACAAACCCAGTTCTTGAAGGTCTAAGATGGGTCTTCTTGTGCAGAGGATGAAGGTAGATTTATTCTTGGCCTTAAGAGAAAATGCAGACACTACATGCCTGTTGGATGAAACCTGTAAGGATTCGTGTTCTTGAAAATGCATCATTGTTGATGTGGGAGGAGAGAGGCAATAAAAATCAATGAAGAGACAAACCAGTGTTTTATAATCCCCAAACAAGGCTGCAATGCATACACATAAATGAAAATGGGTATTCCTTTATTTCTCTGTTAGCACAAAGGTGATAAATCCTGATCTCGTTGTGCTTTATCCCGAGAATGAATAAATAGTTATTTCTGCCCCAGAATGGGATTTGAATTCTTGTCTAGAGCGCATGTCTTTAGGGACCTGAAACTGAGGCAGTCTGTAGTTAATGACTTTGTCCAGAGTGCCACCTAGTGAGAACATGTAATGTTGCAGAAACCTCCAAGGATTAGTTTTATGGAAGTTTGTGTGTGTGTGTGTGTGTGTGTGTGTGTGTGTGTGTGTGTGTGTGTGTGAGATTCCCCCTTTCACTTATTTATGTTTCACTAATGAGTGGGACCATCTGGCAATGTTCTTTAACTCCCTGACTTTTCTTCAGGTAATAGAATTTCGTACTTTTTGTATCCTGTCAGAGCTTCTGTATCCAGTCCCATTCTGACGACATATGTGTTGATCTCGTGTTTTTGGCTGTTGTGTTAATGCTGCTATGAACATCCTTTCAAATGACTGTTGCCACATTTTTTTTACATAACTGCCTGGAAATGGTATTTCTTGGACCATATGGTAAGTGCTAACCCTCCTTACCGCTAATTTTTGGACGATCTTAATTACCTCTTAGATTAGAAGATCTAATCGAATTTTGATGAGAAAAGATGTTCCAGTGTAAGCAAATATTGCATCATGAACATAACCAACAATTTCTTAGGCAAAGCTGAGTCAGATGGTGCTTTCTGTCATTCTTTTGAAAAGAAAGGTCCTGGAGGAGACTCCATCTTGTAGCTTAGAAGTAGAAAGTTGAGAGATTGTAATGAACGGCCTTAACCTTTGTAGTTTGTGTTTTAACAAACCTTTATTTGCATACAATTTACTTCTTCACAAAAATGAAGTGCAGGAAAATTCCATTAATGTTGATGCCACCTGTCATCACATCATAGTTTATAAAGTAGTGTGTGTGTGTGTGTGTGTGTGTGTGTGTGTGAGTCACATTTGGAAAACATTCTAGTGTGTTTTGGGGCACAAATCACAGGTACATGAAATTCCTGAGTGGATCTGGGTCCTTGCACCCCAATGCCTGACTTTGGGTTAGTTGCTACCTCCAGAGATTTTGATTTAATTGTGTATAATGTTCTGGGTATTGAGAGTTTAAAAGTTCCCCAGATGATTCTGTTGTGCAGCGAACTGTGAGATGCAGAAAATTCAAGGATAAATTGTGGAAGTGCAGAAATAAATGGAAGGGTCTTTCAGTCAAGGTCATGGCTAATCAGCAAGGAGAAAGAAGTGGGAAAGACATCGCTAGTAGAGATTTGCCTAAAACTACACTACTAAGAGTGAAAGTGGAGCGTTATGGGAATGGTGTCATCTAGAAATGATTAAAATGAGTGAAAGAAAGAGTTTGAGGGCATTCAAAAGCTCTGGGTTAAACATTACCTCTGTCATTGGCTGAAAAACCATTACAGAAACAAGTCAAGCAAAGATGAATTAATAAAGAATAGGCAGAAATATTTTATTTCAATTGTGACAGAATATTTCCTACTTCATAATAATGATGAAAATTATTGTGACACGTTTTAGGGTCAACATGGATCACACCATTGATTTTTAGATGATTAGGTCTATTTATAAATCACGTGGACAGCGTGGATCAAGATGTTTTCACCCCATGACCCCATGATTGCTTTTCTGAGAGTATGTTATTAGCAATCATTTCATAATACAGGGACATAGACATGAAGGAAAAGTTCATCATGAGGTCTTTAATAAAGTGTAAAATAAAAAACCCTAGGTTATAAGATCATAAATTTGCTAAAACATTCTTATAATGAGCACTGTAATAAGAGTCTATACTAGTATCCAAGTGCCTTTCCATCGATTTCTGGGGACATAAACATTAGAACATATTTGCCAACATAATTTTGAGAATAAGCTGCTATAGAATATACACAATCAGACATGAGAGCAATTGGGAAACATTCAGTAGGATAGCTGAGAACTATTAAAATCTAATAACATTATGCATTTCCCCAGAACTGTGCAAATTAATATTGAACCACTAAAGTTGGATGCAAAATTATCTGGCATTCATCTCAAAAAACCATGCTATTCTGCTCATAAAGTCAACCAGCACTTTTAGATTGTCGAGGAAAATGAGTGTCAGCCAATCCACAGCCAATTAATGAATACTTACTGAGATAAATGCGGAATTAATTGTGGTAGAGCCCTCGGCATCTATTAGTCACTCATTATGAAACGTTATTAACCTACTATCATTAAAAAGAATTGAATCTAAGTTATTTTCTGCATTTTGGTCTCAAACATAGACTATTACTCAGTCACAATGCCCTTTTGTGCTTTCTTTTTCTCTTTAGAAAAAGTTTTATTGTTCCTCTTAACTAAACATTCCCAAGGTTACTGCTTCAGGTACATGTTGATCAGAGAGAGGCTCAAATACTCCATTTCAGTCCTTCTCTGTCTTTGAAATATATTTCCTCTTTGTTGAGTCAGATTCCTTCCCATCAGAGGACAGAAGTCAATCCAAACCTATGAACAGCGACCCCCTCAGAGTGAGAGAGAGTAAGGCATGAAAGAGGTCATTTGGACCTTAAGTCTCATTCATTAATTCCTCGATAAGTACCATTAAATAGGTGACATCAAATAAACATCTTAACTATTTGCATTGAGTGGTTCATTAGTGTTCACTCTAGAGACATTGTGGTGCCCAGAACTCAGAGCTTTTCCATTTTTTTGCAAGACTGAAGCCTATTAAACAATTCTCAGTTTTCTCCACTGTCCTAGCCCCTGGCAAGCACCATTCTTTTTTCTCAAGTTAATGAATTAATGAATTTGACTATAGATTCTTGCTGTTAGTGGCATTGCTTGGTGTTTGCATCTAACAATTATTTTAGTCTATGTCTTCATGGCACGCTCATATGCCACCATAGTATGTCAGAATTTCCTTTCTTTATAAAAACTGATTAAGACTGCATTTTTGATTGCTTGTTTTCTTTTCAACATTAAAACTTTATAACGATGCTCAACAGTTTTATCTAATATTAATAAAACTAACAAAGGATAATTCAGTCCCTCTCTTTTCTCAGGATGAACCTTCCAACATTTGTTATTCCTCTTTTGTATCATTACCATAATAAGGCCTACACACAACTCAGCCTTTTATTCCTGAGAATTTATTTTCCACTTCATCGCTCTCCTAAAACTATTTCCTCTAGGAGGATTAGCAATGTCTTCCATTTAAAATATAAGGTTCTACTGGTGCTGGAGGGATATTCCAGAGGTTAAGGCGCTTGCCTTGCACAGAGCAGACCTAATTAGAACCAGGCTACCATCAATGGTCCCTTGTGAATGGTCAGGTGTGATCCCCGAGTGCAGAGCCAGGAATAAAACCTGAGCACCACTGAGTATGGACTGAAAACCAAAACCAAACCAAACCAAATCAACCAAATAACTTACTAGAGTATGCTTTATTTCTAGGAAATCAACTTATATTTCTTAGTTCATATATCTTTCTAGAGAGAGTTCTTAACTCTCCTCCCCACTGTTTATTTTTTCAAGTTCTTTTTAATTGCCCTCTTAATTTTCTTCTATTTACTTTTTTTTTTTTTCGCCACACCCGGTGATGCTCAGGGGTTACTCATGGCTGTGTGCTTAGAAATTGCTCTTGGCTTGGGGGACCATATGGGATGCCGGGGGATCGAATCAACGTTCTTCCTGGGTCAGCGTGTGCAAGGCAGATGCCCTACTGCTTGTGCCACCGCTCTAGCCCCATATAAGAAGAACTTAGCATGTCCTTATGCCTTTGCAGTTTTAGAGCAAAGGGTGCTTTCCTTTCACATTGCTGTAGCCTGCACAGATTACAGTGCAAGACAGAAGGCAAATCCTTTGGCAGTGAATGATTTCAGATTTTGTGCACTTCACAATCCTGGGCAGTTTAGAATCTCTCCCATATGCCACATGGGGGCTAGTGGGCTGGGAACCTACTAATCTTTCTGGCTCTGTCTCCCCAGTCTCAGGCATTTGTGACAAGGCTGGAGTCTCTGTGGGTGCTTCACTACCTCTCTTCCTCTGTGCACTGAGGAGGAGACCACCAGACTGACTCACCTCAGCATCTTGTTTTCCATCTGGTCCCATGCCCCCTCCCCAGTGTATGACATGATGTTCTCTTTTGCTTATTTTTTTTTTTTTTTGCTTTATTTTTTTGGTTGTTTTTTGTTTTTGAACTACACTTGGTGACACTCAGGGGTTACTTCTGGCTATGTTCTCAGAAGTCGCTCCTGGCTTGGGGGACCATATGGGATGCAGGGGGATCGAACCAATGTTCATCCTGGATCAGCCACATGCAAGGCAAATGCCCTACCGCTGTGCCATCGCTCTGGCATCACCCCTATTTTGCCTTTCTTGTGTGTTGCGTTAGCTGTTGGGGAAGAGCTTTTTCCAGTTGACTTTATTCTCTCATAGGTACTGGGAAGTCTGATTCAAGGGTCTCTTGTCTAAAGGCAATGACATCTCAGAACTCAGCCCTGCCTTCCTTTTTTATATGTTACGATACAGTTAACTCTGCCCTGTTTGACCTTGGTGACAGGATGGGCATCTTCCTCCTTGGTTCTAGGCTCTATTGTGGCTTTACACTGAAACAAACCTATTGGATGCCTTTATGGAGCTCAGCACTTGTGGCATCTGAGAATCACCTAAGGTATTGCTAGGAATTTAAGTGCAGCTTGGAATTGGGGCATAACATCAGCATTTAATAAAGTACTTAAAACAAAACAACCAATGCATCTGGGATTCAATGGATTCAGTGCCCAGCTGGAAGGAAAGCTGATCTCTGTCCAGAAGGCAAATGCTAGTACAGCCATCCCCAAGGACAAGGGGGATTATATAGCTTTATCAAGGGAAAAAGTCAGCAGACCAACCCTGCAGCACACAGAAGATGCAGTGAGCACAGATGAGGGGTCCCAGGAACGCATCTGATTCTGCTTAGTTGAGATGGGAATTCAGGGGTCGAAGAGACAGCATGGAGGTAAGGTGTTTGCCTTGCATGCAGAAGGTCAGTGGTTCGAATTCTGGCATCCCATATGGTCCCCTGAGCCTGCCAGGAGCGATTTCTGAGTGTAGAGCCAGGAGTAACTCTTGAGCGCTGCCAGGTGTGACCCAAAAAAACAAAAAGAAAAAAAGAGAGAGATGGGAATTCAGAAGTTGGGTTTTATTTTTTTGTTTTGGGGTCACACCCCACTGTTCTCAGAGCTTACTCCTGGCTCTGTGCTCAGAATTTGCTCCTGGCAGTATGGGGGACCATATAGGATGCTGGGAGTCAAACCCAGGTCTGTTTAGGGCTGGCCATGTGCAAGACTCTATCCTGATGCTATTGCTCTGCCCCCCCCCCTTTTTTTTTCTTAAGGCTTCCAGATCATTTTGGTCACTAGTGAGATTTGAGAAACAAATGTTCCAGGGAGACTTTGCTTGCATCCTACCAAGTCTCAGGCTTCAGAAGGTACCCCAAAGAATCTTGCTGCCCCTACTCCAGTCCTAGGCTTGTCATTGTTCTTTTCCTTTGTTCAGGTATTGAACTATTTGCAGCCATTGACAGAGCTTCCATTTCATCTTTTCCCTATTTTCTGGCACTAAACCCACCTCTCCCAAAATGTCTCTCCCATTCATCCTGTGTCAGAATCAACTGGGGGGCTTGGGCACAACATAGGCTGTAGAGACTCATAACCAAAGTTTCTGACTCTGCTCCTGGGGTTAGGACAAAGAATCTGGACTTGAGCTGAGGTCCCGAGAAGGACTCTTCTAAAAGTCATGTGCTGGGGTCGGAGCAGTGGTACAGAGTGGTAAGGTGTCTGCCTTGCTGGAGCTAGCCTAAGACAGACAGCAGTTCGATCCCTTGGCTTCCTATATGGTCCCCCAAGCCAGGAGTGATTTCTGAGTGCATAGCCAGGAGTAATTTCTGAGCATAACCAGGTGTGGCCTAAAAAAACCAAAAGAAAAAAATTAAAATTAAAGTCGTGTGTTAAAGGGACTGTCCTTAAGGAGGCACCTCTTACCCCAAATTTCATGTTTCAGGATCAAGCTGATGTAGAACAGTTGACACTCATACACCAGCTTTACCTGCAGCCCCCTACAACATAAAGGTTCAGCACCCTCTCTTCCAGGCTCCTCTCATCTTCCCTCTTCACCTGTTGGTTCTCCCCTGGAGCCCTTTGTCTTCTGCTTCTATATTGGGTAGACTCCCACTCAGTTAGTCAAGATTAGGCTTCAGTGTCACTTTCTCCACAAAACCATCACAGAATCCTTCAGAGATGCAGTTTCTTCTCTCTGCTCTAATTTGGAAAGCATCTCACTGCATTTTTGACTGTCCGTTTCTCTCGTCCACTCTCTCTGTGTGTTTCTGTTTCTGCTTTCTCTTTCTTTGTCTCTGTCTGTCTATTTGTCTCTCTGTATAGCTCTCTCACAACCTCTGTATATATTAACATCTCCATCATAAAAGCCAAATTTAATCCTCTTCTTCTCCATATTCTATATTTTCCTAAAATGAGCACAATGCCCAACATAAAATACATTCCACATTAGTATCAGTTGCATGAGACAAGTCAAGGGTAAACTGTGTAAGCTAGCAGTAGGTTGATTTTTCTTTCCTAAAAATACAAATGTATTTCAGGCTAAGAGGCTGGACCTGGACAAAGTTGTCAAGTATGTACAGACACCAGGACCAAAATGCAGATTTTTAGGGAGGATTTCTTCAGACTCTTAAGATCTTCACACAGGAATTAATGTTACTTGTATTTTAAATCTGATGGGTCTAAAAAAATTTGTGTGGTTTCACTTGTCTAAGTAATAAATTACAATTGTTTCACCTGACAAAGTACTAGAGAAAGGACCTATCATTTTTTTTAAACTGTAGAACAAACCTTATGTAACACAGTGGCTAGAGACCCATACTTCTTCTTCTTTATTAAGATTAATGCAAGTATTTTAGGACTTAAAGACACTTAAGTGGTCACAGGAGAAATTTAGGATGGTTCCAAAAAATAAATTACAGTCATCCATTCTCAGGATTCTAAAATATTGGCTAAGCCTGGGAAAGTCTAAATATATAGGTGATTCTAAGAGTGAGAATTTTTTTTTCTTCCACAGACTGGCATTTCAGAGAACATATTGTAGTCAGCCCTTGTAGAATTTAAACCAGTAGGAGTTTTACATTCAGATAAAACCTGGCTCAAAGGAAGAAAATTGTCAGCAGTGCAGGGATTGGGAAGGATTTACAAAAGCCTGTGAGTTGAATTGTTCTGAGTTTTAATTTGGCCAGAGACTTGGAAATCTGCCTGTGCTGATATTTTAGGGCAAAGTATTGATGGTCAGGAGTGGCTGCTGTGGTTTGTGTGCCCAGATATATTCTGGGATAAAATATTCTGGAGTCATTTCTATGTAGAATAACCATTGGCTCCTTCCTTGAGTCAATAAGTTTGTGTTGAAGGTTGAATAAAGCGTCAGGCACTCTGGTTGGATACAGAGATGTGAACTGCTTGGTGCCTGGCTGTGAAGGGACAGGCCTAGTGTGTGAATCTGTGAGTATGTGGATAGGTGTGCCTGTCATGTGTCTGTGTGTATCTACATGTGTTTATAAGTGTGTGTCTGTGTGTCTCTAAATAGGTATGTGTATACAAATGCATCTGAGTCAATTTCTGTCTGTCTGTTTATGTGAGTATTTTTATGAGTGTAAGTGTGCCTGCATGCCTGAGTGTATATCCATGTCTGAGTGTATCTGTTCATATGCCAGTATACATGTGTATCTTTGAATATATGTGTGTCTATGTGTGATGTGTATGTCTGTCTATATAAATAGATGTGTACCAGCATGTATCTCTGCATGTATATTTGTCTATATACATGTATGCGTCTCTCTATGTATATTTGTTCTGTATATTTATTTAGACATGTGTTTATGTATCTCTGTGTCTACGTAAATGTTTGTCCACCTGTATGTGTGTATATGTGTATCCCTGTGTATATGATTGCATATCTATGTTTGATTTTGTGTGTGTGTGTTTGTGTGTGTGTGTGTGTGTGTGTGTGTGTGTGTGTGTGAAAATCACTATGAAGAAAAGTGAGCTCAGTGCAGTGGAAATCTGGACAGTTTGGGGAGAACTCCTGGAAGTTGTAGGGGAGGATCTTTGGGTCAGAGAGAACCAGACAGGCCAGGCTGGGCGTGGAGAATGTGTTTCAGCAGCAGGGATGAAGTGTCAGTGAAGTTATACTATTGCTTGATCCATTCCCCAGAATGCAAACTTTTATTTATTTTTGTTTTGTTTTATTTAGTTTTTTGCTCACACTCTGCTATGCTCATGAGTGACTCTTGACTGTTTGGGAATTGCTCCTGGCTGGCTTGAGGGGATGTGGTGTCTCAAGGGCATCTTGTCATAGTGTCCAAGGGGCTCTTTAAGAGACCTTGGAGACCATTGCAAGGATTCTGGCTCTTGCTGGCAGTGAGGTAAAGCATGTTGGTTGTGTCAATCAGAGAGGAGAAGGATGTCCTCTTAAACATGGCTGGGCCATTGTGATCTCAGATTACACTGACTGGGGGTGAAATGAATGCAGGGAGACAGATCAGGGGCCAGTGGTTGTGCTCAAACAAGCCTTGCTGGTGAGACATGTTTAGTCAAACTCAGTGGATTCTGGAAGGAAAACTGACAGGAGCTGCAGCGAAAGGACTAGAGAGAAAATTCAAGGGGAGAGAGAAGTCAGGAGGACAGGAGCATGGGTCTGGGATGAGAGAAGGGGAGAAGCAGAGAGCACTTGAGAAGGGGAAGCTGAGAAGCAGCTGAGGTGCCCATGGGAACCTGGATTGCACCAATTTGTCCTGCAGAGAGAGAAGGTACTTGGAGCCATTGGATTGGCAAGAATGCCCTAGGTGAGTGTTAGATAGAAAAAAATCACTTAGAGGAAATGTCAGGGGGTCTCCTGTGGAAAGGGTGATGGACTATTCCAGCAAGGCACTGAGAAAGAGGTGCTAGGAAGACCATCTACATAATGTTGAAACCAGCAAGAATGAAGAGGTAATGGAGGGTGTAGTCATACCTATTCAGTAACTTATATATTCAAAAGATAGTCCCCCTCCAGTCTGATTATTATATAATCAAGAAGCATAATCCAAACTGGCATAAAAACCACAAGGATGTTAAGTCTGAGCTCCAGGTCACTTATGGATTAACTATCTTTTACCACCACCTGCTGGATGCAGACAGAAATAAATAAGGAGGAAACCACTCGATCTTCTCGGTGAGTTTTGTACCTTTCAAATGGAAAAGGAATATTCTAGGTGTCCTGGGATAAACTTAATATTTGTTTTGAGTTTATTTGTTTTTGAGTTTATTAATGTTAAAAACATTTCAAAGATCTCGAGTTCTGGAATGAATAGGGGAGATACAGAAGAAAAAAGCAAAGAGGAAGGTACAAGCAAGGAAGCTTAAAAATCAGAACACAGAACAAGGATGAGATGTAAGAATTGTATATAAATTATATAATTTGTCTCTGGGAACATTATTGTCAGTTCTCAGACTTTTTCTTTTCTCTCTTTGGTCACATCTTGTGGTGTGAAAATAAAACAAAACGGATATACAAATCAAATATTTACTGAAAACAACACAGAAACTTACCTTAAAATACATTTAAAAATTTTTTTCACACCCATGAAGACTTTTCCACAGACCCTACATTCAGTTATATAACCGCAGAAGAGTGATCAAATTTTAAGAAACCAGAGTATACAACACTTCAGTGAAGATTTTTTTTTTAAGTTAGGGAAAAAAAATAAGATCCAATAGAGGAAAGTCATAGGCATTATACAAGGGTTTGTGAATTCAAGACAGAATTTACAAATCAATTCCACAGAGAGATAGGTGAGAAATTTACTGTGAAGACATAAATTACTAAATTTAGAATAGTGTATCTTAAAGATAGCTCGATGAGTAAAGAAAAAGAAAGTAAGCAACTTGGGGACATTCTCCTTTCTGGAAGGAAAAGTCTGTTTTCTTTCCATTCCCATCTCTCTAAATTTTTTTCAATAAAAACAATTTTGCTTCAATATTTCTCCTCCTTATAAACTTCTTTTTGTTAAACAAGGTATAAGAGATTTGGTGAATAAACCTGTAAACTTCATTCTATAAAACGACTCCAGTAACTTTGGTAAAATAATTAAAGGAAATCTCTGTATATTGAGTATCTATCAGTGGAGGTGGATATGAGGTCTGACTTTCAGACTCTGTGTATGTAAAGACAAAAACACACATAAAAGATCATCCCAATGATATTTCTGAACTTGCAAAAGAAAGAGAAAAACAGAACCTTCAGGCAAGAGCAAAGAACAAATCTCTTAGCAAAAAAGAATCTGAATGGCAATGGACTTCTCTTATGGAATGCCAGAAGGAAAGAACAAAATCAGACCTGCAGATTCAGAGAAAAATAGGAGTCAGCACACTCTTGTACTCATTGAAATAAAGACATTTCTCTAGGCAAGGCCCTAACCAACCACAGACCCAAAAAGACATAAAATAGGGTCAAGGGGATGATAGGAAACAGAGATGCCTGGAAGTGGCATGTTACTACTAGTAACATACCTACAGTGTAGACTGTATATACTCCTGAATGAAGAGAGCATACTTTATGGATAACTTAGCAATGCAAAATGCAAAGTATTAAATCATCTTAAAAAAGTCAATTAAACAGGATAATTTTGATTTAAAAATTTCAACTTAAGAATACTTTAGGGGCTGGAGCAGTGGCGTTGCAGTAAGGTGTTTGCCTCGCATGAGTCTGACCTAGGACAGACCGAGGTTTGATCCCCCGGTATTCCATATGGTCCCCCCCAAGCCAGGTGTGATTGCTGAGTGCATAGCCAGGAGTAACCCCTGAGCATCAGTGGGTGTGGCCCCCAAACCAAAAAAAAATAAATAAAAGAATACTTTTAGGACTAGAGAGACAGGTTAAGACACTTACCTAGTATGTGTCTTATCTGTATCCAATATGATTCTGGACCACTGCCAGGTCTGATCTTGAGAGTTCAACTTTTCTTTTCTTTTCTTTTTTTTGGTGTTTGGGCCACACCCGGCGGTGCTTAGGGGTTACTCCTAGCTATCTGCTTAGAAATAGCTCCTGGCAGGCACGGGGAACCTTATGGGAGCCCAGGATTTGAACCAACCACCTTAGGTCCTGGGTCGGCTGCTTGCAAGACAAACGCCGCTGTGCTATCCCTCTGGCCCCTACTCTCAAGTTTTCTAGGTAAGCCTAGAGGAGGAAAAAAATAGCACTGACACATCATCACTGATTTTATTGGGGTATAATTTTGATCAGCAGCCTTTTCTGGGAGGGCTCAGCATGGCTGGTCTCAGGAAGTTCTGGGGGTGATGAGGCACCTGGTATCCATTCACAGAGAACCTGTGCTTTCTCTTCTCACCCTTGTCTCTTAGTCTGGGAGGTGGGTTGGTGAAAGGCCCCTTGAATGTGATCATGTGAAATACCGAACTCGTCTTAGGCAGAGTTTGAAATTGCCAATAAACGTATATGGGTCACTGCTTTTACACAGCAGAAAATGAACCGTCATGCTTTTAGTCAAACCAGCCCTAGGAGCCAAGTAGCCAAGGCATGCCTCATTTTTGTTCATCTTTCTATCAGTTGATTTGCAGCGGAGCATTGGTTCATCTTGGATTGAAGACTAGATTCCATACACATTTTTCTACCCCAGCTGCAGCTGTGAAGAGCTTTTTCTGCTGTGGCTTTCTAGCATTCCACAATTGCACAGATTTCGGCAAGCTTGGATGGACAAAGGACTAAATAAACAGTTTTTCTGAGGAGGACTAGGCAGGTGTTCCCAAGTCATTGGGGTTAATCAAATGTTGGGACTCATTGTCTCAATGTTTCTGTGAAAAATGACAGCTCCGTGCATAGCCAAATTCTGCAATGGCAGATAAAGGACCCATAAGGACACTGTCTACTTTGTAGAACCTAAGAGAGAGTTTATAAAACTAATTTTAAAAGCAGTTCTATGTTGGCTATGGAATGATTTAAGACAAATATTACTATTGATACACTGAAAGACCTCAAACCACCAACAATAGAGATAAGGTTACATAGTGAGTAGCATCTTTGAACTTTTTAGAATTGGACATTCTGGAAGTGTTTTTAAAATTATTTCAGGCTTAGGCATTCCCTTTTCAATTCATTGCATTTCCTCAGCCAGTTCTGGGTCACCGTGTCTGATATCCCTTGCTTTGACCTCAGGGTAAAGAGAAGAGTACAGAAACCTAAAGAAATCAAGTAGGGCAAAGGGGAAGTAATGAGGGGCTGGTATTATGGATGTCAGGTACTTGGGACAACTAAATTATCCAAATCACTGAGTCAACTATAGGGAAAACTGGGGATTTTAAACCCAACCACCAAACTTCAGAATGCTCATCAAAGTGACAGGCTGAAGGCAGGAAGTGGGGTGGGTGGGAGGGAACCTGGGGACATTTGTGGAAAGAATTGAATACTGGTGCTGGAAGGAACATTGGACGTCTAAAACTCAACTAAGAATAACATTGTAAATTAGAGTACTTCAATAAAGTAGAAAAAATATTTTAGAGTCTTGAACGCTTTATAGAGAGAATGAAGTTGTCTGATGATAGAGCCCAAAGGGCTATCAATACTCTCTTGTTCTCTGTCTCCTACCTTGCCCCTGTAAATGTATAATAGCTTCCCATTCTGAGCATGTGCCAGGCAAAGGATCTTCGAAGCACAATTTAATAAAAGAAATAACTAAATAAATATTTAAGGCCCCGCAATGTGGCACATGTGTGAGGGTTAAATCGTGGGCAAAGACACAAATAAGTATTTCAGCAATATTAAATAGCACATGAGAAAAAAAAAAACATGGATTGTAATTAAGAAATATTTAAAGCTTTTCTAAAAATCAGGATAGTAATTGCAATGTACTTTGTTAGGTATATAATTTCTTTCTTTCTTTCTTCTCTTTCTTTTCTTTCTTTCTTTCTTTCTTTCTTTCTTTCTTTCTTTCTTTCTTTCTTTCTTTCTTTCTTTCTTTCTTTCTTTCTTTCTTTCTTTCTTTCTTTCTTTCTTTCTTTCTTTCTTTCTTTCTTCTCTTTCTTTTCTTCCTTTCTTCTTTTCTTCTTTTCTTTCTTTCTTTCTTTCTTTCTTTCTTTCTTTCTTTCTTTCTTTCTTTCTTTCTTTCTTTCTTTCTTTCTTTCTTTCTTTCTTTCTTTCTTTCTTTCTTTCTTTCTTTCTTTCTTTCTTTCTTTCTTTCTTTCTTTCTTTCTTTCTTTCTTTCTCTCTTTCTTTTTCTTTTCTTTCTCTCTTTCTTTCTTCTTTCCCTTCCTTCCCTCCCTCCCTCCCTCCCTCCCTCCCTCCCTCCCTCCCTCCCTCCCTCCCTCCCTCCTTCCTTCCTTCCTTCCTTCCTTCCTTCCTTCCTTCCTTCCTTCCTTCCTTCCTTCCTTCCTTCCTTCCTTCCTTCCTTCCTTCCTTCCTTCCTTCCTTCCTTCCTTCCTTCCTTCCTTCCTTTTGTTTTTTTGGCCACACCTGGTGATACTCAGAGGTTACTCCTGGCTATGAGCTCAGAAATCGCTTCTGGCTTGGGGGACCATATGGGACACTGGGGAATCGTTCTGTCCTAGGCTAGCATCAGCAAGGCAGACACCTTACCACTTGGCGCCACTGCTCCAGCCACTGGGTATATGATTTCTTTAAAATATAATGGATGCATAGGGCCTGAGAGATTATTAGTCAGTAAAATAGTCGGAAGGGGAATCTTATTTTGCTTTTCTTCAGACTGCAGAAATCTTTCACTTTTTACTAAATATTTCTGTGGAGAAAGGGAAGCTCAGGAAATATTTATGCTCTATATATTTTATTGGTTTTTTTTTATATATGATGTATGAATGGAAATACTTTTATGTATTTTTAAGGCACGTTACAAATTCTTACATCAACCTTTTCCATAACTGATTACTTGTATTCAATTTTGTAGTTTCTTTAAATTGGAAACAAAAAAAATTGTACAAATTTTGAAACAATGTTTTTATTTTTATTTATGTATTTATGTATTTATTTATTTTGGAGGGGATAGTTCATGGTTCTTGGGTTTACTCCTGGCAATCTCAGAAAACAATATAGGGAACCAGGGTTGAATCTAGGTTAGCCATGTGCAAACATGAACTCTGGTTCCCCAGTATGAGTATTTAATTTTTTGAAAATTTTTTTTTATAATTTTGTTTATTCCTTTACAGAGACCACATTTTTTAAAAAAAAAGCTACTGTATTTTCGGCCTATAAGACGACTCCCCTAATTTTACGGTTAAAACATAGGTTTAGGCCTATATCCGCTGTATCAGACAGAACGTTCCTATGCTGCAACTGTATGTACCACAGTGAGCCAATCACAACAAGCAAAGGTTCAAAGGTTCTACTGTCATAGACTTCCTCTCTGACTCTGGCCGATCTGAGCAGGCTTTTGACAGTGTAGATTCGGATCCAGAACATTGTCTAATGTGCATGCATGAAAAGCCTGCTTGGATTGGCTGAGTTAAAGAGGCATCCCAGCAGCCTTGCAGTGATTGGTCCCTTATCATAGGCACCTTTTCTGGCAATTCCCTGGTGGCATCAGTTAATCTCCCCCACTACATGAACCAAACAACATCCCATCCTCAGACCCTAGCACTGAACCACCAACAAGGTTAGCTGGGTTTTGCCAGAAGTGGCCCCCAGATCTCCTGAGTACTGTTTGGGAGCCCCCAAGAAAGAGATTTGGAAACTCTGCTGCCTGATTTTTTTTTGTTTGTTTGTTTCATTTAGCGGCATATAGAAACATTTTTCGGGATATACTCGGCGTATAAGACGACCCCGATTTTCTGTTGACTTTCTTTTATTTCAAAAGTCGTCTTATACACGGAAAAATATGGTATATGAAATTAAACATAATGGCCAGTACACAAGGTTTTAGAACAAACTATAGATTTTGGGTAAGTAGTGAACTACCCCTTATGGGCAGGGATTCTTGGTCAGCTGGAAAGTGGCCTCCTAGTGTCAAGTGGGCAGATTTGGGGAGAGGAGCTGTCTCAATGTGCTTTCCACATGCATAAGTGTCTAGTGCGCATTAGTGAACATCAGAACAGTCCCTGGGTCTATAAAAAAAACTATCATCTGATACAGAAGGTCTTAAAGTTGAGCCTGAGAGTTTGCATCAGTAGCAGCCAAAGCCATGAACTCGTCCCAGTCTTCTTTCTTGATAAATCAGCACGTCTATTTATTTTTAACTAGGCATGAATTGCACATTGGGGAATAATTTATGATGGTTGGCTGAAGAACAGAATTGTATCACATAAAGGGATAAAGGAAACTCATGTATTTATTACTAGAAATTAGGAGCAATTTAATTACTGTTTTCATGACCCTGCTATGGAGAATGGTTTCCTTTTGTGCTAAAAAGAGCTTATGATCTTATTTATTTATTTTTGACTATAATTTCTTGTTTCTAAGTGACAAGAGAAAATGTTTCAGATCCTTAATTAGAAATACTTTTTTTTTCTGTTAATAGCACTATGCAAGAATGACTGCCTTTTATTCCCTATCAATGAATACAGGATATAGGAAAGATGGACATATACAGACTCCGTTATCACAAAATATGCCTCTGAAACATACTTAGCATCTCAATGAGCATAGAAATTGGGGTGGGGGCCCGGAGAGATAGCACAGCGGCATTTGCCTTGCAAGCAGCCGATCCAGGACCTAAGGTGGTTGGTTCGAATCCCGGTGTCCCATATGGTCCCCCGTGCCTACCAGGAGCTATTTCTGAGCAGACAGCCAGGAGTAACCCCTGAGCACCGCCGGGTGTGACCCAAAAACTAAAATAAAAATTGGGGTGGAATTTTATGGACAGGAGGAGTGGGGAGGTGTGTTGGCAACACTGATTGCATTTAACTCTCCAACACCATTTGCAAACACCACTATTGCCTAGGTCAAAATGCATAGGAGCTTCTTGCCTTCTCATCCAGACTATTACATTTTAATTGAGAAAATTGTTTTAAGTAAGACAGTTACTTACCAAGTTTTAAAACTAAATATGAAAGCATGCCCAGGCTTTGTCTTTAAGGAAGAACCCTTCTAGAAACCACAGAGAATTAAAGAGTGTTAATTCAGGAAACTCCTATAAAAATATAGACTTCCCTAAAGAAGTTATTATGTATTTGAATAATAGAGACAAGTTGGAAAACAGCTTAAGTAGTATGAATCTTTCTCCCACCTGGACACTCAATGGGATAGAGTATTGTAATACATAGAACAATGTTCCCAGCAGTTATCTTGCAAGAAGGGAAAAATGATGGGATTTTTTTGGAATTTCCAGGTAATTTTTTTGTTTGTTTGTTTCTGATGTTTTTCAGGTTTTTTCCTCTTCAGGGGTGGGTGCAAACCAGTACCCCACTATTAAAAATTCTGCAGTTGAGTTTCAGGGAAATAAATGGCAGGAATTAGTACATCTAGAGTACACTGGACTAGCCTCACCCTGGGGAAAACCACCTTGTGATCAGAGTATCTCCCCTGCCAGGTAAGTATAGTAGATATTTTTTTTAAAAAAATTACAACTTACTAATGCAATTTTTTAAAGTAAACAAAATGACTGCTATTATTTTTCCATAGCAAACAACATGTGACACACAGAACAGCCATGACCACTGTCTCCCACAGATTACTGTCCTGTAATATTCCTCTTTGACCCACCAAGATGTGAACTCCAGCACCCCGAAAAATTGCAGTGAGACAGACAGGTTGCGCCAGAGCACATTAAATCTAGGCAGTGGCAATCCAGAACATTACAAATGCTCAGAATGCAAAGTTTACCACATAATTACTCCTTCAAATATTAGTTATTTACTGAGAATGGAATCACAAACACAGAAATAGGCACAGTCATAAATTACTGGTCGTCACTATAGCAACACTCTATGATAAATTCTATTTCTGTCCCCTTGATTACAAAATTACTTTTATGAGCATAAGAATTGTACCAAGTGTATCCTTTTAAATATATGTGAAATAAGTTTGAATACACATCTAAAATATTATTTTGAATGAAAGTTATCTATTGGTGTCTTTCTTATCAGAAAAAAAACAGAAAAAATGACAATACTAGAGAGTTTATTAAATATCAAAGTTCTTGTTATTAGACATCAGGTTATTTTTTTATAAGAAAATTGGTAGCAGTAATTTTTAGTTGCCATCACTCCAAAAGGATCATAAAGACATTTATCGTGACTTCATGGCTTATGCTTGCTGATGGTTGTGGTTTGATTTGCGTTACAATACCCTGCTGATTGTTTAAAACTCTGTTTTTAGAATGAGAGAAAATATTATGCTATTTCAGTACATCAAATTGAATGATCCCAACAGGCTGTTTTTGAAATAGAAATCTTTCTTCCCTTTACTCTTCAGCCAAAACCATCCACTAAAAGAAGGAAAAGAAGATCATGCAAAGTCAAGGGGTTGGACTATTATAGGTGCCATGAAAGAGGGGAAGAAATGCTTTCATCAGAGAAGTATGGTATGAAATAAAGGAAGATGTTGTATAATACATGGAACCAGGATTTAAACTCAGGAGTGACAAGGGATAAGAATAAAAATGGTGTAGGAGATCTTTCTAACCTAGACTTGGGAGACCTGATCCCTGGTTGGACATTGGATGAGGAAAAAGAAGGAAGCACCAAAGTGTTTTCCAATAAGATGAGATCCAGGAAACCTCAGTACTAGGGAAACCCAAGGATGCCAGATACTGGCCATAGGGCCTCTTCCTTTTAGTTTAACCCACTTCCCAGGTCTCCCTCCCCTATTTTAATTGAAGTTTCTTCTTACACCAAAGTTGCTTATTGCTTCCTTAGGCCAAGTTCGCATGGATGAACCTGAAATCCAGCAACTTCAAGAAAATGTTTTAATTCTTCAAACACACACACACACACACACACACACACACACACACACACACACACACACACACACAAGCTGCTAGAAGCATACAGATCATTAAAAGACTTCATAAAAATCCAAGCAATTAGTCATTTTGGGAAAAGGTCCTTCTCCCTTGTTTTGCTATCCATGCTGCTGATACTATTGCAATGATCAGCGGTCACTCACAAGCTTGGTGGCAATACTCATAAAATTACTCACTGGGCTGCAGTGTTTGCACATTCCTTGGGCAAACACTTCTCTCACTGTGGTGCTCTCACATACACTTCCTAGTGTATGTGTCACACATACACATTATTATGATGCCTGATAATCTCCAGGGATTAAATCCCTCTTTGTAGAGCTGAATACACACCTTGGTGTAGTGTGGCTGGAAATCAAATTTGCAGAGAGCTGAGGTGCCAAGCTCATGCTTTGGGCATATGAGACACCAGAAATTTGAACTCCTAACCAACCATCATACCTAAATAACCAAGCATACATGACAACCATAAACAACCATACAACAATAGGCAGGTGCTCTATTCCTTCAGGTCCCATACCATTTGGCTGAAACAATCCTCAGAGAGTAGAAGACAACTAAGGGGGCAAATTGAAAAAGGATATCAATTGGCACAAAACATGACTGTAAGCTAGAAGGTCTCTTTACATTGAAAGACATCTTCCCAGTGAGTGAATCATATGGAAGGAGAAAGCCAACTCTTTAATAGTGAAGTTTGTCCAATCTTTCCTCTTTGTCTAAGCAGAAGTATTTCATTTACTCAATTAACCCCTGGTTCCAGAAGCTCAAACAGTCATTTCCGAATTCAAGGCGGAAACCTTAGGGGCAGGTGAGATGAAGCAAAGCAAAGTAGAAGGTATGCTACCAATGTCACAACTCAGAAGAATAAAGCCACTCATGAAATCCTCAGACAAGACTTGTCAGAAGATGTCATCAGCCTGGTTGTAGTAGAGATCTGACTCCACCACGAACCCGGCACTTGCATAATAATCATGTGTGTCCACTGAGTTGGTGTCACTTTGGCTCTTTCTCCTTTTCAGTGGTTTTCCTTCCTGCTGGCCAGTTGATTCCAATGCAGAGTCCAATCCTTTGGTTAAAGAAGCCTCATCCCTGGCTCGATCTTGTGCTGTAGAATTGACTTGATGGGCTGGAGGTAGATGGCGCTTGCCCCGGAGCCTTTTCCTGATTTCTTCTTCTTTAGACTAAAAAGCAGGAGGAAAGAATGAGAAAGAGCCCCCCCCCCCAAACACCTCCAGGATAGCACACACATGGGTGGTGAGGAGTATTTGAGGCTTATTTGACTGGTTTGTTATTTGACAAGCATCAGATGAGGACTTGCTTTCCTGGAAGGCACATGAGGTCTTTGGGGAGCTGAGAACTCCACTTGGTCTCTAAAAGACTGAATGAAGTCTAAGAAATGGGACAGTGGGATCAAAGCTCTGTAGGCTGATTCCTGGTTGAGTGCCTACCAGACAGAAGGAATCCCTATGGGTAAACCTTATGGGAGTTATCTCATGGCCCCCTACTTGGTTTATTGAGTTCTTCCTTTCCACCCTGGCACCTTGTCCCTCCCTAGCTTCCAACTGAACTTAGTCTTTCTTCAAAGAGATGCTGTAAACCCAAGGTTGGCTGATGCTTTCTTAGATTCTGTGATTCAACCTGTGTTAAGATGCTGTTTGTATCTTTCATTACTGAAAGAGATTTCAAGAAAAGCTAGATATGTAACAAAAGACCTAAATAGATCACACACATACACACACCCCACAAAACCAACACAACTGTATTGAAATTTATGCATAGAGTCTTGAAGTTGCTGGTGGAGGGCAGGCCAGCAGTGCCTCGGAATGGGTAGGCTGGAACCCGACCTTCCTGCGTTCCTCCACTGCCTGCATCTTCTCCTCTAGATCCTTCATCGTCAACACTTTGAATTCTTCTTTCTTCAATTTTTTTAGTCTGGCTGGTGGCTTTCTCAGTGGAGTCTCAGTTAGGTTCATCTGGAGGAAGAATTTTAAAAAATAATAAGGAAAAGAGAGGCCAGAGAGATAGTACATGTGGCCAATTGTGATTGGACTCTTGGGACTGCAAATAATTCTCTACACATCACCAGGACTGATCCCTGAGCACTGTCAAGTGTGGCCCTGACCAGTTCTCCAAACTCTTGTCACTATTGTCCTCACAAACAAAATAGAATCAAACCTGTGTTTTAGCAAAAGAGACAACAGGAAAAGGCCAAAGCAACTATGAGAATGGATAATCCTGGAAGTCTGAACTTCCTATAGCTGCCTTAACAGCAGTGTAGGATTGATGTGGGTGTGTGGAGTGGGAATGAAGATTAGACCAGAAGTAACAAGGACCTGGTGGAGAGTCTGATGTTTTGGTATGGTAGGATGCAGTAACTTTGCTCATCAAAACCATACACTTTAGCACTATCGGAATCATGTTACTGAAAGTATAACAAAAATTCATCAAGTAACTTTTGGAAAAAACTCAAATAAAAAGCAACAATGTCAAAGTTGGTATCAATAAGACAGGACTGCTTTGAGGATAAAAATCTCTTAGAAATCTAGAAATAAAAATAAACAGGTTAGTAACTCAAACATGTGAGAATACAAAGTTGGCTGGAGTTTGAAGAGACTTGTGAGAGGAAAGAAAATACTGAGAACAAATGCATGCTGGGGGAAAGGTAGCATAGGAGTGACAAATTTGGAACTGAAAGTAAATAATTCAACCTGATGCTTCCATTACTTAGGCAATGCAGTGTGAAATCCCTTCCATCCATCTAGATGAATAAGAGAAGATGACATTTAAATACAATGCACATAGATGAAGAATTTATGTGGGTGCAAAATTCTGAAGTATATGGGACAAGACAAGAGTATCATCCTGAGCTCAGAAATGGAACAAGACTGGGCTCCAATGAGAGAATAGGCATTGTGTGTGTGTGTGTGTGTGTGTGTGTGTGTGTGTGTGAGAGAGAGAGAGAGAGAGAGAGAGACAAAGAGAGAGAGAAAGAGAAAGAGAGAGAGAATGTGTTAATCCAACACAACCAGATGTCCAGAGGATTGCTCTACAGCAGCACCCATCAAAGCTCATTTCTAAAGCTGGGCCTACATTTGGGCAACATTTCTTCTTCGTTTGGGGATCAAGTTAACAACTTTCTGGATGTCTATGGACCTGAACTGAGCTTAGCACCATAGACCAAGATGACAGCTTAAAAAAGTAAGCTCTGGATACCAAGAGGCCACCAGAATATGATGACTTCTAAATGAACATCATGTCTGTAATAATACATTCTTCTCTGGCCTGGGAATCACTGAAAACTATTTCAATGCAATTTTTTTTGTTTTTGTTTTTGGTTTATGGGTCATACCCAGTGATGTGCAGGGGTTACTCCTGGCTATGCATTCAGAAATCGCTCCTGGCTTGGGGGACCATATGGGATGCCGGGGATCAAACCAAAGTCTGTCCTGGATTTGCCACATGCAAGGCAAACACCCTACCACTGTGCTATTGCTCTGGCCCCTCGATGCAATTTTTGCAGACCTGTAAATCAGTTTGATCACAGTGCATCACGGCAGGGGAATGGGGACTGGATAGGAAGTGGCATGCACCTGGGCCATGGTGGAGGGAGGCGGAAACTCTGGCAGAGACTTGGATGCTGAAACGTTGTATGTATGAATCCCTGCTATTATCAGTATTGTAAATGACAGTGTCTGAAATAAAAACTTGAATAACAAAAGGCATCACTTGACTGCTAAATGTGTCCACAATCCTTCCCCATCCGCCTTGCTCTCCTGTCTTTTCCTTTTTATATATCTCTTTCCTGACTGCCAGATACTCACAGACAGAAAAATTACAAGAAAAAAAAATCAAGCTGTTCTCTTCTTTATGAGAAACAATTCTGTTTAGTTCTTTCAAGTAAGAGGTCTTCCCAAATGCCTCATCTCACAACAGCATTGTACAAATATGAACTCTTCTTTTGGCATTACAATTTTCTGTCATGAACCATTTTATCATCCCTTTCCCTTGCATCTTCTCATTATTGGCAATCTGATAATATCATTCAGGTTTGGCAATCACCTCATTCCCCCCCAAATACTTATTTTTCCTTCTTCAAAAGAAATGCCACTTTGGCTTTTATTCCTGTGTTCTCAACATTTTCAGCACACAGGGAAGAAAATTACCTTTAGTCAAACACTAAGTGATTTGGTATTAGGTGACAAACTTGAGTCAAATAATGATTTTTATCCCCAGGTGACTTTCTTTCTACACAGAGATCAACAATCACTGAAGTATAAGCCTTTGAGTAATTTCTGTTCACAATTCCTACCATTTCTATTTCTTTCTTTTATTCCATTTATTTTTCCATGGGTTTCTTTTCTTTGATTTGTTTTTCTTTTTCACTTTTTTTTCTATGCTTGGAACCATTGATGCTGACCAGACACATTGGTTCAAAAACCAACCAGATAAGAAAACATAACAAAATAACAGCAAAACCTTCTTTCTTCTTTATGGATTTGTACAGAAAGTGTTTTAAAAGCAAAAACTCACAGCACTTGAGAGATAGAACTTAGGTTAAGGCATTTGCCCTGTCTCTGGTTCCATCCTTGGCATTACATAAACTCCTTGAGCACTGAGCCAAGAGTAATTTCTGAACACAGAGACAGGAATATGTCTTGTGCACCAACAGGTATTGCCCCAGCTCCCCCCAAATTCAAGCCTGTACACAACCAGTAAAAATCACCATAAAAATATGACTTTCACTGGCTAGAGTGATAGCACAGCAGGTAGGGTGTTTGCCTTGCATACGGCCCAATAAAGTTCAATTCCCAGCATCCCATATAGTCAGTCCCCTGAGCCTTCCAGAAGTAATTTTTTACTTCCAGAAGTAATTGGATGTGCCCCCCCCCAAAAAAAAGCTCACTAGCAAAAAAACAAAAATAACTTATTCAAGATGAGTGAGCATAGAAAAAACAATAATACTACGTTTTTTTTTTGGTTTTGGGGCCACACCTGGTGATGCTTAGGGGTTACTTCTGGCTATGCTCTTAGAAATTGCTCCTGGCTTGGGGGACAATATGGGATGCTGGGGGATCAAACCACGGTTCATCCGTGGTCAGCTGCGTGCAAGGAAAATGCCCAACTGCTGCACCATCACTCTGGCCCCAAAAATTTCACTCTTCCTGAAATTGCATTGATTTCCCCAGGTCTGACCTTAGGGTATACATATATGTATAAATGTTTTAGCTGACAGGGGTTCTCAAACTTTTTAAACAGGGGGCCAGTTCACTGTCCTTCAGACTGTTGGAGGGCCAGATTATAGTAAAAAAAATTCTGAACAAATTTCTATGCACACTGCATATATCTTATTTAGAAGTGAAGAAACAAAATGGGAATAAATACAATATGTGGCCCGTGGGCCGTCATTTGAAGACCCCTGTTAGCATTTTGGCTTAGTTTCTTACTAGATAAGTTAAAGTTCAGTTTCACGTTCACAATACTTAGGATATGCGCAAAGCAAAATGAAAATTGTTTAAAGAAGGAAGGCATGATGTATGATGGGGGTTAATTATGTCTCCAATTTAGTGAACCTCCAGATATGTTTGATGAGATTTATTAATCATTAACAACTGGGTAAATTTCTGAATCCACTGGAATGGATGAGGTAAGGGGAAAAACAGTCTTTAATCTTTTCTGTCATTTTGAAATGCTCCATGTGGCCAATCATGGTTTATTGCTATTTTTAACTCCAAGATAATGCTAATTATAAATTACTTGCCATGACATCATATGATTCTCCATTTTTAAATACTTTGCTGTGGCTTTGTATTATTCCTTGAGTTATTAATTCCTCCAGGATCTCTGATGACTTTTGTCGCTCTTGATTCTCGAGGGGTTGGGGTTTATGTGTTAATCCATTGATCAAGAAGTCTTTGAAAGGAAAAAAGAAAAAAAAAAGGGAACTTTAAGCATGAAGTTTTTTTTTTTTATCAGCCAAATAGTAAATGGATACCTTATAAATCATGTTACTTAATTAAATCTCAACTCCTTTTTTACCAAACAATGATCAATCTTTGCAAGCCTTTGAAGTTCAATTTCCTCTTTTGGATTATTATCCTTTACGTAATGGTTACAGTAGTGTTAACCTTTTTCCTGGGCCCTACCAGCATCCAAGTACCCCCGAGCCTTTGCCAACTGTTCCTATGTCATCTTTTGTTTGCCTCTGAAGTTCAACATTTTTACTATTGTTACAGAGGATGCATA